>NC_048575.1:71971585-72271585 GCF_013265735.2 Oncorhynchus mykiss | reverse complement strand
CCCAAGGAGTCTTAGTTTTGGCCCTTTGCTGGTACTGTAGTTTTAAATCAGAGGCACCCATGTGCCATCAAATTTCTCAATTTCACAGAGGAAACAGAGCGACTTGCTCGGGTGAGGGCTCAATCACCATGCCTCTGACTCCATCTAAGAAAGATAGAATTATAAATGCCTCCTTTAGCAGCTTTTCCGTAGAGAAAGAGAGGGAAAGGGGGAGAGGGGGAAAGAGGGAAACAGAGAGCGGGAGAAAGTGTGTGCGCGCGGTAAACTCACTTTGAGCTCTATAGTCTGAGAGTGTGTGTAGGGAATAGGTGTTAATTTGATATTTACCCATTTTGCTCTTATCGCCGAGCAGTAAATGAACACATTTCAGGGAACATTAGCAGCTAGTGAAAAGAGTTTGTCTGTTTGTGTTGTGTCGGGTACTATGAATTAATACGTTGGCCATGGCTGCCTAGGAGAGAGCATGCACAGAGACTACATATGGCAGGCCTGGGCAATCATTTTCCATGGAGGACCACATAAGAATATATTTTTGCCATCGCGGGCCAAAATGTAGATATGCTCCTTATTTTACTTTTTTTAAATGCACAGAAATAAACCACATCCATGTTCTCCTTTTGGTAGGTATTTTCATTATGAAACATGCAATGAACTAAATGGAGGGAAATGTACACTACATTCTGCACCACGGACAGAACTCTTGTTAATGGGGATGCACAAAAACACAAGAAAGAGAGAGAGCTCAACATTACATTTAAACTACTCAATCAGTGTGAGGAGTGAAGTCTCTGATGGGCATTGACTAGAGCAGTGAAGTCAGGTATAGTTTCTGATGTCGCTATGCGCAGGATTGCTGAGAGGTGAGAGTCAGTAAGAGAAGATCTGTGCCTTGACGTGTTATATTTCATCATTGAAATATACATAGGTTGACCCAAACAGTACAGACAACCTCGTCAGTGACATTGTTTTGAATAGTTCTCCAATTACTGCATCAGACTGAAGATCGATAAGCTCAAGTTGCAGGTCAGTGGGAACGTTATCCACATTGAAGGTGAAAGCAGAGGAAACCAACAGCATGTCATTTTCCAACACTTTGCAGTGAGGACCAAATCAGCCAACCATTATTTATCTTTCATTTGAGGGAAATCCACATATTTTCTTTTCATTTGCAAAAACTCATAAATCTCCTACTTCTGGTCCCACACCCTTTAAAGCACCTTCCCCAAACCCAGCCATCTCACTTTTGCGTGGTGGGGGAGATCTGCATGACCCAACTCTGTCTCGTCCAACAATGAGACCAACTGCCTGTGGTTTAACGATTTTGCTCTTATGAAGTTTACCACTTTAGTGACTGTATCCACAACATGTCTCATTTCCAGAACACATTTACAGAGTACCCCCTGATCAATAATGCAATGCAGGAAAATAATTTTCTGATCTGGGTTCAGCTCAGCTACTTGATCTTGTGTCCTCTTCAAAAGGCCAATGTTTTTTTCCTGTCAAGTTTGGGCACCCATCAGTGGTCAGTGAGTGTAATAGCAATACCTACAAAATCAATTCATATCTATAGGCAACTTTGCACTACTTTCCAGTATTTCACAGAGCAAAGCAAATGACTGGCTCCATTCAGGGCTCCATTGGGGCTCTGTAGCAATGCCTCAGACTCCATCTAATAAAGATGTAATTATAAAGGACTCCTTTAGAAGCTTTTCCATAGAAAATGAGAGGGAAAGGGGAAAAGAGGGGAATGGAGTGGGGGAGAAAGTGTGTGTGTGTATTGGTTGATTAACTTCCAGCTCTACAGTATGAGTGTGTGCTTATAGGGAAGTGGCGGATAATTGGATATTTACTCATTTTGCTTTAGGGCCTAACTTGTACACGTGCCAAATAGCCTATGCACCAATCGCCAAATGCTTTTGAGAACTAGCAGAATAACGTTGATCCAATGTCAGAGTTTAATTCAAAAAGAGGAAGCTGCAATATGGAGATTTGAAAAAAAAGAGAAGAGAGGGACAGAAAAGTAATGTTTGGGAAAGATTTGGTGAATTGGTAAAAGAGGACGATAGCAGAGTGTAATAATTGCGAGGTGATATACAAATTCGACAGGAAGGGGACTTCAAATAGGCCTATGGCATGTCAAGGGAACTGTAGCCCACTGTTCAGATGGGCTAAATGGAAACTGAAATCTGGACACTGAGTGTAGGTCTAGAACCTCTCACATAGCCTTAATATTAAATCCTGCAGTAAAATAATACACCAGATTGAGAAAACATTTTGACTAGGGAACCAGAGTGGATAAATATTATTTATTCTTTCAGCATCTTGAGAGAATGAATCCACAGTTAGATACCGTCAGTAGCGGTGCTATCTAACCCAGCATAATAAAAGCTGATATTACTACAACCACATAAAATATACTTCCAAGCCAAACTGAAATGTTATCAGAAACATGTTGGGTCGTTTTCACAGCTTCTATTTCCTTACAACCGGCCAAACTGATGTAATTTGGACATTTTGCACTTTCCTGTTATTGGAGGGAGAGTTATTGCAATTTCTCCTTGGTCCTTAAATGTCTTTGCTCCTTGAAAGAAACAGAGATGACGGAGAACTTTACCAATGTCAACTGGATTAAAGCATTCATTTGTCGATTTATGACATTATGCTGGTGAGCAAGGGTTTATTTAGTACTTTAGGGCAACATATAATGACAGAAGAGATGCTGTATCAAAGTTGTCTAATAATATTATTGTTTTAGTTTACAATGGAGCCCCTAGTTCCACTCTTTATACCCCTGATACCTCCTTTGTCCCACCCCCCACACATGCGGTGACCTCACCCATTACAACCAGCATGTCCAGAGATACAACCTCTCTCATCATCACCCAGTGCCTGGGCTTACCTCCGCTGTACCCGCACCCCACCATACCCCTGTTTGCTCACTCAAATCATCAAGGAACCCACCAGGTACAACCCTAACTCTGTAAACAAGGGCACCCTCATAGACGTCATCCTGACCAACTGGCCCTCCAAATACACCTCCGCTGTCTTCAACCAGGATCTCAGCGATCACTGCCTCATTGCCTGTATCCGCTACGGAGCCGCAGTCAAACGACCACCCCTCATCACTGTCAAACGCTCCCTAAAACACTTCTGTGAGCAGGCCTTTCTAATCGACCTGGCCCGGGTATCCTGGAAGGACATTGACCTCATCCCGTCAGTTGAGGATGCCTGGTCTTTCTTTAAAAGTAACTTCCTCACCATTTTAGATAAGCATGCTCCGTTCAAAAAATGCAGAACTAAGAACAGATATAGCCCCTGGTTCACTCCAGACCTGACTGCCCTCGACCAGCACAAAAACATCCTGTGGCGGACTGCACTAACATCAAATAGTCCCCGCGATATGCAACTGTTCAGAGAAGTCAGGAACCAATACACACAGTCAGTCAGGAAAGCTAAAGCCAACTTCTTCAGGCAGAAGTTTGCATCCTGTAGCTCCAACTCCAAAAAGTTCTGGGACACTGTGAAGTCCATGGAGAACAAGAGCACCTCCTCCCAGCTGCCCACTGCACTGAGGCTAGGTAACACGGTCACCACCGATAAATCCATGATTATCGAAAACTTCAACAAGCATTTCTCAACGGCTGGCCATGCCTTCCGCCTGGCTACTCCAACCTCGGCCAACAGCTCCCCCCCCCCCCCCCCGCAGCTACTCGCCCAAGCCTCTCCAGGTTCTCCTTTACCCAAATCCAGATAGCAGATGTTCTGAAAGAGCTGCAAAACCTGGACCCGTACAAATCAGCTGGGCTTGACAATCTGGACCCTCTATTCCTGAAACTATCCGCCGCCATTGTCGCAACCCCTATTACCAGCCTGTTCAACCTCTCTTTCATATCGTCTGAGATCCCCAAGGATTGGAAAGCTGCCGCAGTCATCCCCCTCTTCAAAGGGGGCGACACCCTGGACCCAAACTGTTACAGACCTATATCCATCCTGCCCTGCCTATCTAAGGTCTTCGAAAGCCAAGTCAACAAACAGGTCACTGACCATCTTGAATCCCACCGTACCTTCTCCGCTGTGCAATCTGGTTTCCGAGCCGGTCACGGGTGTACCTCAGCCACGCTCAAGGTACTAAACGATATCATAACCGCCATCGATAAAAGACAGTACTGTGCAGCTGTCTTCATAGACCTTGCCAAGGCTTTCGACTCTGTCAATCACCGTATTCTTATCGGCAGACTCAGTAGCCTCGGTTTTTCGGATGACTGCCTTGCCTGGTTCACCAATTACTTTGCAGACAGAGTTCAGTGTGTCAAATCGGAGGGCATGCTGTCCGGTCCTCTGGCAGTCTCTATGGGGGTGCCACAGGGTTCAATTCTCGGGCCGACTCTTTTCTCTGTATATATCAATGATGTTTCTCATGCTGCGGGCGATTCCCTGATCCACCTCTACGCAGACGACACCATTCTATATACTTCCGGCCCGTCCTTGGACACTGTGCTATCTAACCTCCAAACGAGCTTCAATGCCATACAGCACTCCTTCCGTGGCCTCCAACTGCTCTTAAACGCTAGTAAAACCAAATGCATGCTTTTCAACCGTTCGCTGCCTGCACCCGCACGCCTGACCAGCATCACCACCCTGGATGGTTCCGACCTTGAATATGTGGACATCTATAAGTACCTAGGTGTCTGGCTAGACTCTAAACTCTCCTTCCAGACCCATATCAAACATCTCCAATCGAAAATCAAATCAAGAGTCGGCTTTCTATTCCGCAACAAAGCCTCCTTCACTCACGCCGCCAAACTTACCCTAGTAAAACTGACTATCCTACCGATCCTCGACTTCGGCGATGTCATCTACAAAATTGCTTCCAACACTCTACTCAGCAAACTGGATGCAGTTTATCACAGTGCCATCCGTTTTGTCACTAAAGCACCTTATACCACCCACCACTGCGACTTGTATGCTCTAGTCGGCTGGCCCTCGCTACATATTCGTCGCCAGACCCACTGGCTCCAGGTCATCTACAAGTCCATGCTAGGTAAAGCTCCGCCTTATCTCAGTTCACTGGTTACGATGGCAACACCCATCCGTAGCACGCGCTCCAGCAGGTGTATCTCACTGATCATCCCTAAAGCCAACACCTCATTTGGCCGCCTTTCGTTCCAGTTCTCTGCTGCCTGTGACTGGAACGAATTGCAAAAATCACTGAAGTTGGAGACTTTTATCTCCCTCACCAACTTCAAACATCTGCTATCTGAGCAGCTAACCGATCGCTGCAGCTGTACATAGTCTATTGGTAAATAGCCCACCCATTTTCACCTACCTCATCCCCATACTGTTTTTATTTATTTATTTTTCTGCTCTTTTGCACACCAATATCTCTACCTGTACATAACCATCTGATCATTTATCACTCCAGTGTTAATCTGCATAATTGTAATTATTTGCCTACCTTCTCATGCCTTTTGCACACAATGTATATATAGACTCCCCTTTTTTCTACTGTGTTATTGACTTGTTAATTGTTTACTCCATGTGTAACTCTGTGTTGTCTGTTCACACTGCTATGCCTTATCTTGGCCAGGTCGCAGTTGCAAATGAGAACTTGTTCTCAACTAGCCTACCTGGTTAAATAAAGGTGAAATAAAAAAAATAAATAAAAAAAATAAAATCCTGCCAAAATGTTGGAAATTAGAAGCAGAAACATATGTAAATCAGGAGAAAAAAAATCCTGTCCCCCCTGTCAAAAAATCGTTGCGCTGTCTCTGACTGTAGCCAATACAGTACATTCTCTATATTAGCAGGTTAGGGTTGGGTGCAGGCCTCATATTTTCACTTCATCTTGTATAATCAGGCTGGTGCAGATGGGATATTAGCAATTGTGAGCGGGTATAGGTGAACAGACAGCCGACCCGCGCACCACTAGTCTATGCCCCAACTAGTTCAACTTGTTCCTGGACCTTCATTTGGGCTTACGTATTTCAATTGTATATAGACCTTCGTGTTTCGGTAAAATTGTATGCTTTAGGGTTTGTTGTTGGTTAATGTGTAGGCTGTCTGGTCCAGTACTTGCCTCTGCTGTTGTTTAAGGCTGTCTGCTCCAGTACTTGCATCTGCTGTTGTTTAAGGCTGTCTGGTCTAGTTCTAGCCTCTGCTTGTTGTTTAAGGCTGTCTGCTTGACACACACACATTTTAAATACTTTTTTTTTAATCCACCAATCAAATGTACAAAAAAATTATCCAAACACTTCAAAGATCCCTGGATGCATGGCCCTCAAGGGTACAGAAAGCACCTCCTGTACCCACCAATTGCTTTGCCCTAGTTGTTGTCAGGCCCGCAATCTGGAGGCCACGCACTGCAAGCCTGTGTACGTGGCCGAGACTGCCGAATATCGGCACCACCAGCTTGCAGCTACACCCGAGGCTGTCCAAGCGCACCACGAGGGGCTTGTATTTAAGAAGCTTCTCAGCAAAAGCCTGCTCCATGTAGCCGTCAAATGAGCAGCCCATTTCCAAAATGAGCACCTCCCATTGGCCTCCCCAACAACAACAATATCTGGCATATTTGGCACACAGGAAAGCACATCCAGAAGGAAGGAGGCTCTGACTAACCCCTTAAGTGTCACATCATCACTGTTTAGCATGTTCAATCGGTGAGTCAGTCTGGTAGCAGCGTAAACCAAGTCAATATTCGGGACACCTAAACCCCCCTCTCTTTGGCTCAGGAAGACAACATCATGTGTGGTTTAAGTGTTTAAGCATTGCCGCTTTCTCAGCACTTGAACAGTTGTGTTATTCATTTACCTCAGGACCTTCTGTGGGATATGCACATTTGCAAGCAAATGCTGAATCTTTGCTAGTGCCACCTCTCTCACAGCATCTAGCTTCATGATCACAGGCAGAGCGGAAATGTCAATCATATCAAGTCTGTTTGAATACTCATGGACGAGCTCCTTCAATTGTTCCCACCCACTCGCCAGCAACATTATAAGTATATGTTTTTGTTTCGTGATGAGAGTAAACACAGATTGGTTTATTCGTTAGTGTAAATGTTGGGGGCTTATGTCTTCATAGAACACTGCATATTTTGTGTCTTTCACTTCCAGCCCAGACCATTTACAAAAAGTAATCTGTGCAAGAGAGCATGTCTTTGATAACATTCTGCTCTCTGGAGATCTGAAAATCATCAGCACACCCCTGTACTGGGTTCAGTGACCGCACATGGGCTGGGGCACACTGGCATAGATAGCCATAGCCATTTCAGCCAGATGAAGATGAAGTTAACAGCACTCCATGGGCAGCCGGTTTTTATGCCAACCCTGAGTGGGATTGGCTCAGTCAGCTGCTGTCCACAAATATCTTGGAGGAAAGAGCCTTTGTACGCATTAGATATAATGTCCACATAAGGCTTAGCCGTTGTATTTCTTCAAGGCATGTGATAAAGTACCAAAGACATCTCTAATGTCCAGAAACAGTGTAAAACGTTGTGTACTCATGCTTGAATACATCAATTCCAGTTTTTAGGTAGAAAACATGCTCATTCATGCCCTGTCTGACTATATATGCCTTTTGTTTGGGAGAGAGAATGTCTGTATCTACAAGCCATGGTAGTATGTGGGCAAACAAGCATTTCATGAACATGTTATAGACAGAGGGCAAGACGGAGATGTCTCTCCATGAAGATGGATCATCTGGAACATGATATTTTGTGGGTATTCTGTGGATAAGAGCACCCTTCCATGAGACCAGGTACCTTTCCAATCATCAGACAGGCATTGAAGATGTACATGAGGGCATGGGAGGACTGGGGCCTTGTGGCCTTTGAACTCTCATAAGTGACACCATCTGATCCATTTGCCTTTTTGTTTGGTAGGGAAGTCAAAACATTTTCCACCTATTCAATGGTTAAATTGCATCTATCTGGGAAATAGTCTGGTTGTACCAGAAAAAATGTGTAAAAAGTCAAGGGGTCTGAATACTTTCCGAATGCACTGTATCTTTCTCTGTCCTCTTTCGCATTGCCACCGAGTGATGGTTGAATGGTATCCAGAATAAAGCGCAGCTGCGCCTTGATCCAGTCAGTGAGGGAGGTCACAGTCACCTCCGCTGGGCAATCCTCGCGTGTAGGGAACTTTTTCAGGAACCGTACAATTTATTTCAGGAGTGGAGCACCAAAGGATCTCCCATCCCGATGTTTTGCAGAAAATATGTCGTTCCTGTAGAAAGCTCCATTCAGAATAGCTGGATGTCAAGGACGAGACAAAGTTATTTTCTCCCGGAGCAGTTTGGTGTCTAAGCTTTTTCTGAAGGCTCTCTCATGGGTCTTACATTTTTTCCACTCATGTTGTGACAGTCGATGTTCATACTCAGGTATCCCCGCCCACCAGATGAACTGGGGATGGGTTGTGAATTCTCCATTGCTCCTGGTAGACTCGGCCACTGAGTAGGGCTCGTTTGAAAGCTGATTTTAACGTTGCGACAAGGCACATCTGTACCAAAGTCTCCAAAACGTCATCTAATCATCACGTCATCTAAGCTGTCGCCACTATTCCAGTACCATCAACTTTAACATTTCCACATCATCTCACCTCTGCTTAGTCTAATACAGTGACAAAAAGATACCAAAAACGATTTAGTCCAACCAACATCATATGATGTGGCTGTCCATGGTACTGATTTCTGTATGTGTGTGTGTGCAAGTAGAAAAACATGTTGACTCACCCTACTTGTACAGAAACGACAATGTCATCCTCTCCTTTCATGTTGCCTAAATGGTCTCTGACTGTCATACAGTACACACTTTTAGTTTTTGTTGTCCCAGGCTATGCATCCACAGAAACATTCTGCAGGATTGTTTAAAATGATGTAGGTGACCTACTGATAGGCCAACAGAAACACAAATCCTATGATAACCGGAGGGGAAAAGAGAGAATGTCTCTTAAGGACTTAAAATCAGATGCTTCAATTCTCAATTTTCATTCTCATGTCTATAGAATTTGTATACAAAACAAATATCTACAACAACCAACAACTATCTAAAGGTGACTTCTATCACAAACTCAAGTATGACCCTACCCAAGATTCCAGCATAATATCACATCCACAGTGGAAAGCTATTTGGAATCAGGACAAATCAACAAAAAATAATGTGCATGTTTTATGTGTGAAATTTCCTAAGATACCAAATGTTATACAGTTGCTGAATTACACAAACAAGTGTCTCCTCCCCAGTTAGACCCATTGTAGCAGCAATCGACTCTGTCACATCCAACATTTCTAAGTTTGTGGACCACCACATTAAACCGATGGTTGAGAATCTCCCATTTTATGTCAGACACTAGTCACATGATCTCATTGATAGAGGGCTTACGAAGGATTCCAGAGGGCACCCTGCTGGCCACTTTTGATGTGGAGAGCTTGTACACTTACATCCCACACACTGGAGGCTTGCAGGCGTTGCAACACTTTCTTCAGCAGAGAGACTCTACCCTTGCTCCATCCAATGATTGCATCTTGCAACTCTTGCAATTATTCAATAACTGCTTCATCTTTGTCAGACTTTTTCCGGCAGATTTGGGGTGTAGCCATTGGCTCCCCCTTTGCCCCCAACTATGTGAATCTGTATGTGGGACAATTTGAGGAAGCACTCGTTTACAAAACAGAAACGCAGATTCTGTCTTTGTGCACTGGGAAGGAAGTCAATAAGTAACTAAATGAATCACAACCTCTGTAAATGAGAGCTCTGAATATCTAAAATTCTAAGAATAATATTTATCTGGACTTATGGCTCATCAAAGAGAATGATGCATTACATACAGACTTATACACAAAGCCCAGAGACCGCAATACCTTGCTATGTGCGGATACTGTGCTTCCCCTTCCCCTCAAGAATGTTCTACCATATAGCCATTAAAGCAGGGTTAAACCAAACTGTGGCCACCAGTCAGATGTTGACAGCAATGCTAAGAAAATGACAAATACATTCAAATGATACACAAATGATACATTCAATGCTGCAATGGTGAAAATATCTCAAAAACCAAGTTAGGAATTACTAAAAACTAAAATAAAAAAGATGCAACAGTGTTTTGCACTAAGTACACCAAGTGTTCAGAGAAAATGAAAGCAATCCTGACAATGCACTGGCATATTCTGCAATCAGACAAAAAAATTGCACACCTCTTCAAGGAACTCCCACTGGTGGTCTATAAGCGTGGTCGCAATATTGGAGATATCTTGGTGAGATCTGACCTGCCCCCTGAGCCCACTCAGACACTCTTGACACCCATTCCAAATGGAAACTACAAATGTGGCTCATGCGCACAGTGCAATATCACTATTAAAACATCGTTCTTCAGACACCCACATACAGCTTGAAAAATCCCTGTTATGGGTATCATCTCATGCAAGACAAAGGCAGTAACCTATCTCACCTGTTCATGTGGAAAAGCCTACGTAGGAGAAACAAAAATACAATTTAAACAACACATAGCTGAACACTGCAGTTCAATCAGGTGTAAGAACATTGTTTATCCAGTTGCACCTGACATTGGTGAAGCTAAGCATCTAATCTCCTCCCTCAAATACACAGGCATTGAGCATGTTACTCTACCAAGGAGAGGAGGTAACATGGAGATCCTACTACTTCTACTACTACCAACCCCTAGTGGTCTGAATATTGACTTAGATCTCAGGCCCTTCTTATGATCAATTATACTTTCTGTGAACAGGTCTGATGAATGAATATATTCTTTCTACGGCTTATCAGTGTACACCCAATACGTTCCCTCTGTTGATGAAGTTCATTATGCATAATGGTCGAATCAAGAGATTACATGTAACAAAAACATTTAATGAAATTGGAAATATTTAAATATATACTGTATGTGAAATGAAACGAAACAATGTATGTTAACGCTAATGTTATGCTAATGCTAATGATAACAATGGCATACTATATTCAATATGCTGTGGGCTATTGTCTTTTAACAGATTCGCTCTATTCATTCTCATCAACCTAGAAATTAGGACACACCCCTCACTATTGTCATTGGTTTTACTAATTTAACTGTTTGTCTACATGACCTGGTTCAAGCATTCATGACATTACCCTGAAGAAGGCACAGTGATACTGAAACGTTGGTGTTTTTTTACCCAATAAACTACTGGGAGGTTATACATATGGAGTGTGCGACTGGCTCTGTTTTTATAACTAGGCTACTTGTCTAAAATACTTGCTCACTACCCTACCTTCCTTTCATGGACAATGATACGCCAGGCAAGCTAGTTAACATTAGCGTACTACATCTAGCTACATGTTTAACTTCCATCTTCTCAGGCCAGGGGCACAATGTATGAATTTATGATTGGATCAGAAAAGCCAGTACGGAGAATTAAGTGAAACCACAAGCACAAATCGCTATCTCCATCGATGGCTAATTTAGGAAACCATTTTAGCCAGCTAGCTAGCCACAGTGGACAACAACACGATGAGATGCAACAATTCAAGTTTTTTCTGTCAGTAATTGTAACGGCTGTCTTGGGAAGAAGATGAGGACCAATGTGCAGCGTGGTACGTGTTCATCTTTTTTCATGTAAACTGAAGACTGAAATAACAAAACAACATAGAAAAGAACCGAAACAGACAGAAAACAACCACCCACCAAAACACAATAGAAAACAGGCTCCATAAATATGGTTCTCAATCAGGGACAACGATTGACAGCTGCCTCTGATTGAGAACCATACCAGGCCAAACACAGAAATAGCTAATCATAGAATACTAACATAGACAACCCACCCAACTCACACCCTGACCATACTAAAACAAAAGACAAAACAAAGGAACAAAGGTCAGAACGTGACAGTAATAACTTTTGGCTGGTGATGTGATTAGTCTGAAGCCAAATCCAAAATGGCTTCCTTCGACACTTTTTTTTGGTGTGCCAGGACCATTTATAGCTGAGCTCACTCAGTTTAGCTTAATGCTGATTGGCTATTCTTTTATACATTTTTTTAAACAAGGGAGGCCGGATGCTTGCTGGTTTTCCTTGCATTCAATGCTATGGGTGGCAACAATGTCATACTCTTTCTGAGAAGACAGCATCAGAAAGATACGCTACACATACTGAGACAGAGGGGCGCTGTTCACTCGGATGCTTTCTCTGGTGAGATATATTCAGCCTCTTGCAAACTGAAGGAAATTTATGAAACACAGAGAGACAAAAGATAAATTATGCTGTCTGTTTTTTTGTATTTACATTTTTTGGGGAAGCCTGGCTTCCCTTGGCATTCATGAGTACACGCCACTGATCGCTCACTGAGTGGTCTTTGCACACTGCTCTGGCGATCAACATCCTTTCCTCCTCTGCAAAAAAACGCTCAGTTCTCACAAGAAAAAAAACTGCTGCTCTGTCTCTCTGTCTCTAGCTCTGTCTCTGGATCTGTCTCTGTCGCTGTATCTGTCTCTATCTCTATCTCTGTCTCTATTTCTGTCTCTGTCTCTATCTCTGTCTCTGTTTCAGTCTCTGGATCTGTCTCTGTCGCTGTCTCTGTCTCTGTCTCTATCTCTATCTCTGTCTCTGTCTCTGTCTCTGTTTCAGTCTCTGGATCTGTCTCTGTCGCTGTCTCTATCTCTGTCTCTGTTTCAGTCTCTGGATCTGTCTCTGTCGCTGTCTCTATCTCTGTCTCTGTCTCTGTCTCTGTCTCTGTCTCTGTTTCAGTCTCTGGCTCTGTCTCTGTCGCTGTCTCTATCTCTGTCTCTGTCTCTCTGTCTCTGGATCTGTCTCTGTCGCTGTCTCTGTCTCTATCTCTGTCTCTATTTCTGTCTCTGTCACTATCTCTATCTCTGGATCTGTCTCTGTCTCTATCTCTGTCTCTGTCTCTGTTTCAGTCTCTGGCTCTGTCTCTGTCGCTGTCTCTATCTCTGTCTCTGTCTCTCTGTCTCTGGATCTGTCTCTGTCGCTGTCTCTGTCTCTATCTCTGTCTCTATTTCTGTCTCTGTCACTATCTCTATCTCTGTCGCTGTCTCTATCTCAGTCTCTGTCTCTGTCTCTCTGTCTCTGGATCTGTCTCTGCCTCTGTCTCTGTCTCTGTCTCTGTTTCAGTCTCTGGATCTGTCTCTGTCGCTGTCTCTATCTCTGTCTCTGTCTCTGTCTCTGTCTCTCTGTCTCTGGATCTGTCTCTGTCGCTGTCTCTGTCTCTATCTCTGTCTCTATTTCTGTCTCTATTTCTATCTCTATCTCTGTTTCAGTCTCTGGACCTGTCTCTGTCGCTGTCTCTATCTCTGTTTCAGTCTCTGGATCTGTCTCTATCTCTGTCTCTGAATCTGTCTCTATCTCTATCTCTGTCTCTGTCTCTGTCTCTGTTTCAGTCTCTGGATCTGTCTCTGTATCAGTCTCTGTCGCTGTCTCTATCTCTGTCTCTGTCTCTGGATCTGTCTCTGTTTCAGTCTCTGGATCTGTCTCTGTCGCTGTCTCTATCTCTGTCTCTGGATCTGTCTCTTTCTCTATCTCTGTCTCTATCTCTGTCTCTGTTTCAGTCTCTGGATCTGTCTCTGTTGCTGTCACTGTCTCTATCTCTGTCTCTGTCTCTGTCTCTCTGTCTCTCTGTCTCTGTCTCTGTCTCTGTCTCTGTCTCTATCTCTATCTCTATCTCTATCTCTGGATCTGTCTCTGTCTCTATCTCTGTCTCTGGATCTGTCTCTGTCGCTGTCTCTGTCTCTGGATCTGGCTTGGTGCTGCTGCTGGACACCAGTATATCCTTGCTCAGGATGTTTAGGTGATTGAGTTTTCTGTTCTGTTGTCCAAGGCTGGGTTCCTATGGCACCAGACTCAGGCCGGCCTCATGGGGGGTTCATTCTGCTCTGTCCTCTGTGTGAACTCATAAGTGTGTCTCCAGACCAGAGAGAAAGGCCAGCACGTAATCTGCATTGAAAGTTAGGTCATTTAGAGGCATTCATGGTCATAAAACTCGTTCCACCTCAAAAAGCACAAGAAGGAGGACTTCGACACCCATCATCTCAGATGGTTCTGAAATGGTTTCTGTCGTTAGAAAAAGATAAGATAAGCATTAATGCAACATTATTTTGTTGAAAGAAAAGTTGATTGCACCCTAATTGGCGATTTCAATGTATCGGATTAATATAAAATTCAATAACCATAGTTCCCAACATCTAATTAGACCAAACCTCTTTTTAACAATGATTAAATATGTGAGGAATCCAAACCACACACCAAGCTCACCCAACTACCAGAAAAGTTTGTCATTGAAGTCTCTTGCATTTTTCCCTACTTATTAGTGTGAAAGTGCCAAGTTTTGCCCACTAGATTCCATTGTTCCTTCTACTGTCACACCTTTTGAATCACTTTGCTCGTCTCTTGTGTTATGTTTTTAGCTGATATGTTGAACACCTACCTAGGCGGTGTGAGTTTTGGCCGACGTCTACAATGTAGATGTTAGCCTGCTACATGGCCATAATATTTACCCCCTCATGTGGTTAGTGCGGATGTCATCACAGGGTCTGGGGATGGAAAGTAAGAACCTGTATCCGTTCCTGCTTCCTGTGATCAACAGATGTCTCCCAACCACCACACGTCTACCTGCTAGAAGACGGGCTGGAGCTTTGGTACGTACACACACCCACACACACACACTCAGCCTTGTCAGCACACTGATGCTAACAGCCTCTGTCACTCTTCTAAAGGCAGACATGTTTTAGGCACTTACAGCTTTCACCTTTCTCGCACCTTCTGAAGCTGTCTTTTTCTCTCACACCCTTCTCTTTGATGTTTTGTTCTTTCTCTCCTATTCAATGGGCTTTATTGGCATGGGGAACATATGTTAATATTGACAAAGTAAGTGGAAAAGATTACAGTGTATAAACAAAACTGAAATAATCAAAAACCTAACACTCACAACTTTCAAAGGAATAGACACATTTCAAATGTCATTATGGCTATGTACAGTGTTGTAACGATGTGCAAATAGTTGAAGTACAAAAGGGAAAATAAATAAACATAAATGTGTGGTATTTACAATGGTGTTCACTCTCTCTCACATATCAATGCAATTTCAATTCAATTAAATTCCAATTTAAGGCGCTTTATTGGCATGGGAAACATATGTGTACATTGCCAAAGCAAGTGAAATAAATACGTGATAAATAAAAGTGAAAAATTAAAAATAATGAACAGTGAACATTAAAATCACAAAAGTATAAAGACATTTCAAATGTCATATGTCTATATACAGTGTTGTAATGTGAAAATAATTCAAGTACAAATGGGAAAATAAATAAACATAAATATGGGTTATATTTACAATTGTGTTTGTTCTTCACTGGTTGCCTTTTTCTTGTGGCAACAGGTCACACACCATGCTGCTTTGATTGCACACTGTATCAGGAATCAAGGTGAGACCCAAGTGCAGACTGTGTGAAGTAACAATGTTTATTGTAACACCAAGGGCAGGAAAATGACAGGTCAAGGCAGACAGGCAGGCTCAGGGTCAGGGACAGGCAGAGTTCAGTAATCCAGAGGTGGGAAAAAGGTACCGAACGGCAGACAGGCTCAGGGTAGGCAGAGGTCAAATATCCAGAGGTAGGACAAAGGTAAAGGACGGCAGGCAGGATCAGGGTAGGCAGAGGTCAAATATCCAGAGGTGGGACAAAGGTACCGAACGGCAGACAGGCTCAGGGTAGGCAGAGGTCAAATATCCAGAGGTGGGACAAAGGTAAAGGACGGCAGACAGGATCAGGGTCCGGGACAAGCAGAGTAGTTAGGCAGGTGGGTACAAGGTCAGGACAGGCAAGGGTCAAAAACCAGGAGGAAGAGAAAAAGACAGGTAGCTGACAGGACGAACGCTGGTAAGCTTGACAAACAAGACGAACTGGCAACAGACAAACAGAAAACACGGGTATAAGTACACAGGAGATAATGGGGAAGATGGGCGACACCTGGAGGGGGGTGGATACAAGCACAAAGACAGGTGAAACAGATCAGGGCGTGACGCACTGTGGTATTTCACATAATAGAAATGCGACTTTGTCAAAATTTGATTTATTTTTGAATTCTTTGTGGGTCTGTAATATGTGTCTCTAATATGGTCATACATTTTGCAGGACTTTAGGAAGTGCAGCTTAGTTTCTACTTCATTTTGTGGGCAGTGTGCACATAACCTGTCTTCTCTTGAGAGTCAGGTCTGCCTTCGGTGGCCTTTCTCAATAGCAAGGTTATATTCACTGACTCTGCACACAGTCAAAGATTTCCTTAATTTTGGGTCCGTCACAGTGGTCAGATTTTCTGCCAGTGTACTCTCTGTTTAGGGCCAAATAGCATTCTAGTTTGCTCAGTTATTTTGTAAATTCTGTCCAATGTGTCAAGTAATAATCTTTTTGTTTTCTCAATATTTGTTTGGGTCTAATTGTATTGTTGTCCTTGGGCTCTGTGGGGTCTGTTTGTGTTTGTAAACAGAGTCCCAGGACCAGCTTGCTTAGGGGGCTCTTCGCCAGCTTAATTTCTCTATAGGTGATTGCTTTGTTATGGAAGGTTTGGGAATCGCTTCCTTTTCGGTGGTTGTAGATTTTAACGGCACTTTTCTGGATTTTGATAATTAGCGGGTATCTGCTCTGCATGGATTATTTGGTGTTTTACGTTGAACACAGAGGAAATGTTTGAACATTTCTGCATACAAGTTGGTGTTTGTCCCATTTTGTGAATTATTGATAGGTGAGCGGACGCCAGACCTCACAACCATAAAGGGCAATGGGTTCTATAACTGATTCAAGTATTCTTAGCCAGATCCTAATTAGTATGTTGAATTTTATGTTCCTTTTGATGGCATTGAATGCTCTTCTTGCCTTGTCTCTCAGATCATTCACAGCTTTGTGGAAGTGACCTCTGGCTCTGATGTTTTTTTTGTGTGCTCTAGGGTAACTAACGGTGTCTAGATGGAATTTTTATTTGTGGTCCTGGCAACTGAACCTTTTTTGGAACACCATTATTTTTGTCTTACTGAGATTTTCTGTCAGGGCCCAGGTCTGTGCTGTCAGGGCCCCAATCTGTGCAGAAACTCCAGGTGCTGCTGTTGGCCCTCATTGCTTGGGGACAGAAGCCCCAGTTCATCAGCAAACAGTAGACATTTGACTTCAGATTCTAGTAGGGTGAGGCTGGGTGCTGCAGACTGTTCTAGTGCCCTCGCCAATTTGTTGATATATAAGTTGAAGAGGGTGGGGCTTAAGCTGCATCCCTATCTCACCCCAAGGCCCTTTTGAAAGACGTGTGCCAATTTTAGCCATACACTTGTTGTTTGTGTACATGGATTTTATAATGTTGTATGTTTTTCCATCAATTTCTATCAACCACTTTCCATCAATTTGTATAGCAGACACTCATGCCAAATTGAGTCAAAAGCTTTTGTTTTTAGTCAACAAAGCATGAGAAGACTTTGCCTTTGTTTTGGTTTGTTTGTCAATTAGGGTGTGCAGGGTGAATATGTGGTCTGTCGCACAGTAATTTGGTAAATAGCCAATTTGACATTTGCTCAGTACATTGTTTTCACTGTCTGCTGTTACTGATAAGCAGAGCATTTTTCCAAGGTTGCTGTTGACACATATCCCACAGCAGTTATTGGGGTCAAATTTGTCTCTACTTTTGTGGATTAGGGTAAGGGTCAGGGTTAGGGTCAAATATTGAGGAAGATGCCAGAGCTCTCTCTCTCTACTCTCTCTCTACTCAATTCAGTTCCGTAGACTTTCTTGACATGACAAGTTAAATTAGTTATATTGTCATACTATACATATTCAAAAAAGTTGGGACTAACAGCAATAAGGCTTCAATAATAATAGTAGTACTAGTAATGGAAATGTACATTTAGGCTTTTTCACAATTTTTTATTTTTTTTTTCTACATATTTTATAGTTTCAAATTCTTTGTACTGAATTATAATTTTGGGAAAGAAAGATTCTCTTAGGACTGAGTACTTGTCACAGTGTAATAGGAAATGCCACTCTGTCTCTACCTCTACCCGGGGGCAGAGTGAGCACAGCCGGTCCTCTCTTGGCAGCCAGGTTTGCCTGTGATGACCCGTCTCTATAGCCAGACTGTGCTCACTGAGTTTGTACCTAGTCAGTGTTTTTCTCAGTTTTCTATCAGTCACAGTGGTCAGATAGTCTGATACCATGTACTGTCTATTTAGAGCCAAAAAGCATTGAAGTTTACTTAGATTCTTTGTGGTGTCTTTCCAATAGGTGGTATATTTATATTTGTGCTTTTTGATGAGTTGGTAGGGCCAGATTTCTGCCTAGAGGTATTTATGGGGTTGGTTTAGCTTAGTGAACTGAGCCTCAGAACCAGCTGGCTGATGGGATGCTTCTCTTGTTTCATCTCTTGATATTGTAGGGAGTTGTGATGAAATGTTTCGGGGTCACTTGTTTTTAGATGGCTGGAAAATGTGATGGCTCTTTTTTCTATTCGAATAAGGAGGGGGAATTGCCCTAATTCTGCTCTACATGTGTTATTTTGACAGCTTTGCACTCGCAATACAGTCTGCATGCAGTATTTCAATTGCATGTTGGTCCCATTTGCTAAATTCATTACTAGAGAGTGGACCCCATACTTTACTGATTGGAACATTTTGAGCCACATTCTAATTGGAATTTTGATTTTAATGTTACTTTTAATGGCATAGAATGCTCATCTTGCTTTGTCTCTCAACTTGTTCACACCCATGTGAAAGCTAACTGTGTTGCTGATTTTTAATCCTAGATACAATACGTGTAGTTTTTGGTGTGTTCAAATATAATTTATATTTCTTATTCTGATTTCCGGACTTCTTTTGGACGATCATTATAGTTGTTTTTCTTAGGTTAACTGTTAGAGCCCAGGTCTGTGCAGATGATCTAGAAGAAGGGGGGGGGGGCAAAGTACCGTACCCGGCACGTATTCCTGACACAATGCCCGCTTAACCCAGAGGGAGCCAGACGCATCAATGTGTCGGAGGAAACACTGTACACCTGTCGACCGGGCCGTGCAATCTCCCGGCCCGCCACAGGAGTCGCTAGAGCGCAATGGGACAAGGAAATCTCGCCCTGCCAAACCTAACCCAGAAGACGCTGGACCAATTGTGCGCAGCCTCAATGGTATCCCAGTCACGACCAGCTGTGACAAAGCCTGGGATCAAACCCGGGTCTGTAGTGATGCCTCAAGCACTGCAATGCAGTGCCTTAGACCACTGCACCACACGAGATGTCCCCGCAAATTGATTTTAACAAACAATTGGTCCCCCAAAAAATGCGTCCCTCCGTTGAATTTGAAAATCCCAATGTGGCCCTCGAGCCAAAAAGTTTGCACACACCTAGATGCTAGATGCTGCTGTAACCCAAACTTAGTGGGAGACAGCAGCACCAGGTCAACTGCGTGTAGCGGACACTTGATTTCAGTGTTGTGTAGGGTGAGACCAGGTGCTGCAGATTCTTCTAATGCTTTTGCCAATTAATTAATGTAGATTAATTGGCTATTGACTGCTGATTCAAGGATTTGTAATTGTTCTTGTATCTTTTCATTCTGGGCTCTTCATTATATTGCTGTAGAGGTTTGAAAAGTTATTTCCCCACATATCTCTCTTCATTGAAGTAGGGTGACGGGGGGAATGTATCGGTTAATTTGGTGAATGGTACGATCTCAATATAACCCAGTGGACAGCCAGAGGAAACAACACCATATCACCATGTTTCCTGTAGTACTACAATATCACCATCAACCTTTTCTTTCAGGAAGTCTGGGTGTCTGCTCTAGCCAAAAAGCAGAGGACTTCCAGCCTTGTAAACTCCAGCATGCAATGTAAAAATATGTTTTTAATTTATTCTTTACCTTCAAAATTAGAAAACATTTACAATCTAACAATTTAATTAACGAAAACGTATTATGCAATTGTGATTTTTTGAATCATTTAAGATAACATTTGTGTTATGGTGAAGATGGTGGAGTTCTTGTTCTCATCTTACCATGACCCCCGGCCTATCACGTGTGAGTACAGTAGAATCAGCATATGCAAAATGTCACTAATTTCATTGGTAGGGGCTGTGCCAGTTGCTCCTCTCACAGCTTGTGCGTAGCTCTGCCTGCTGGGCTGTGGATCCTCCAGGTGTGGGTCTACGGTGGGGGGTGGGGGTTAGGCCTTGTTTGGGCGGGTCTAAAGCTGGACTGGGGTGATCTGTGCTGCCCTGGCTGTGGTGGGTGTTGAGGTTAGTGGTGCTGTGGCCGTGGCTGGGGTTCCAGGGTGCTGGTCCGCAGTGTTGTCTCTGTGATCTCGGGAGGTGGAGATTGCTCCGCTGTTCCTGGGTGGAGAGGTCAGGCTGAGGTTTAAATCGACGTCCTTGAGAGTCGTTGCAAGGATGGAGTCTGTCTCCCTGTACAGGTGAACATGGTCAAAGAGACAGTCCAGATTGAGGGTGGGATAGTGGGCCAGGTGTACATTGGGTTGCAGGGCACAGTCCTTCGAGAGGCTGGTGTTTATTCTTTGGATTATGGCAGGATGGATGTCGTTCCTCTGTAGAAGAGTGGACACCACAATCCTTGAGTTGGGGAAGATTGCGGAGGCCTTCTCAATCAGTCCCATAGTGATGTCGCAACCCTCTCCTGTTGAGCACGCAGGTCGCTGCTTCCTGTATGTATGATTATGTGGCTTGGCGACCCGAGCTGGGCCTTATCAAGCAGCTCCATGACACTCTTGTTTTGGGTCTAGGGAAATGTTAATTCTCATGAACAAAATTCCCATTTGAGTCCATCAACAGCATGCTGTCAGCCACTGTGCATTCTGTACTGGATGGGGTAAAGATGGGGTAGGGGGGGTGTTGGCTGTTCTGTGCCGGTGCTGCTGTCAGTGGGAGGATCTTTTGTAGACTGGGGTGGAGGCGTGCAACAGGCAGGGCTAGGGAGGCCTGGCTGGTGGAGGTGGGCTCCTTTGCTGTGTGAGGGCAGGTCACAGAGTGGTGATCTAGCTGCTCCTGCAGCCTGTCCTCTGTCCTCTATCTTTCCTGCAGCTCCTCTCAAATCAAATCAAATGTTACTTGTCACATGCGCCAAATGCAACAGGTGAAGCGAACAATGCAATTTTAAGAAAATACCTAAAAATAAGTAAGAGATAAGAATAACAAATAATTATAGAGCAGCAGTAAATAACAAAAGCAGGGCTACATACAGGGGTTACCGGATACAGTGTCAATATGCAGGGGTAATTGAGGTAATATGTACATGTAGGTAGAGTTGTTAAAGTGAATATGCATAGATAATAACAGAAAGTAGCAGCAGCTTAGAAGGGGGGGGGGGACAATGCAAATAGTCTGGGTAGCCATTTGATTAGCTATTAAGGAGTCTTGGGAGTAGAAGCTGTTTAGAAGTCTCTTGGACCAGGACATGGCGCTCCGTTACCTCTTGCCGTGTAGTAGCAGAGAGAACAGTCTATGACTAGGGTGGCTGGAGTCTTTGACAATTTGTAGGGCCTTCCTCTGACATCGCCTGGTATAGAGGTCCTGGATGGCAGGAAGCTTGGCTCTGGTAGTGCCTTGCGGTCAGAGGCCGAGCAGTTGCCATACCAGGCAGTGATGCAACCGTCAGGATGCTCTCGGCTGTGCAGCTGTAAAACCTTTTGAGGATCTGAGTACCCATGACAAATCTTTTCGTGCAGTCTTGATTGAACGGGGAGTACAGGATGGGACTGAGCACACACCGCTGAGAGGCCCATGTGTTGAGGATCAGCGTGGCGGATGTGTTGTTACCTACACTTACCAAATGGGGGCGGCCCATCAAGAGATCCGGGATCAAGTTGCAGAGGGAGGTGTTTAATCCCGGGGTCCTCAGCTTAGTGATGAGCTTTGAGGGCATTATGGTGTTGAACGCTGAGCTGTAGTCAATGAATAGCATTCTGACATAGGTGTTCCTTTTGTCCAGGTGTGAAAGGGCAATGTGGAGTGCAATAGAGATTGTATCATCTGTGGATCTTTGGGTGCGGTATGCAAATTGGAGGGGGTCTAGGGTTTCTGGGATAATGGTGTTGATGTGAGCCATGACCAGCCTTTCAAAGCATTCTCATGGCTACAGACGTGAGTGCTACGGGTCGGTAGTCATTTAGGCAGGTTACCTTAGTATTCCTGGCCACAGGGACTTTGCTGGTATTACAGACTCAGACAGGGAAGGTTGAAAATGTCAGTGAAGGCACTTGCCAGTTGGTCAGCGCATGCTCGGAGTACACATCCTGGTAATCCGTCTTTTCATGCCCTGCCACATCCGTCGAGCGTCGGAGCCGGTGTAGTAGGATTCGATCTTAGTGTATTGATGCTTTGCCTGTTTGACGGTTCGTCAGAGGGCATAGCGGGATTTCTTATAAGCTTCCGGGTTAGAGTCCCGTTCCTTGAAAGTGGTAGCTCTACTACCCTTTAGCTCAGTTCGAATGTAAACCATGGTTTCTGGTTGGGCTATGTATGTGCAGTCACTGTGGGGACGACATCCTTGATGCACTCATTGATATATCCAGTGACTAATGTGATGTACTCCTCAATGCCATCGGAAGAATCCCGGAACATACTCCAGTCTGTGATAGCAAAACAGCCCTGTAGTTTAGCATCTGCTTCATCTGACCACTTTTTTTATTGACCAAGTCACTGGTGCTTCCTGCTCATGTTTTGCTTGTAAACAGGAATCAGGAGGATGGAATTATGGTCAGATTTACCAAATGGAGGGCAAGGAAGTGCTTTGTATGCGTCTCTGCGTGTGGAGTAAAGGGGGTCTAGAATTTTTTTCTCTCTGGTTGCTCATTTAACATGCTGATAGAAATGAGATAAAACTGATTTAAGTTTCCCTGCATTAAAGTCCCCAGCCACTAGGGGTGCCGCCTCTGGATGAGCGTTTTCCTGTTTGCTTATACAGTTCACTGAGTGTGGTTTTAGTGCCAGCTTCTGTCTGTGGTGGTATGTTAGACAGCTACAAAAAATACAGATGAAAACTCTCTAGGTATATAGTGTGGTCTACAGCTTATCATGAGATACTCTACCTCAGGTGAGAAAAACCTTGAGACTTAGATATTGTTTACCAGCTGATGTTTACATGTACAGTTGAAGTCGGAAGTTTACATACACTTAGGTTGGAGTCATTAAAACTCATTTTCAGAAATTTCTTGTTAACAAACTATAGCTTTGGCAAGTTGGTTATTTACTTTGTGCATGACAAAAGTCATTTTTCCAACAATTGTTTACAGACAGATTATTTAACACTGTATCACAATTCCAGTGTGTCAGAAGTTTACATACACTAAGTTGACTGTGCCTGTAAGCAGCTTGGAAAATTCCAGAAGACAATGTCATGGCTTTAGAAGCTTCTCATAGGCTAATAGACATAATTTGAGTCAATTGGAGGTGTACATGTGGATGTATTTCAAGGCCTACCTTCAAACTCAGTACCTCTTTGCTTGACATCATGGGAAAATCAAAAGAAATCAGTCAAGACCTCAGATAACAAATTGTAGACCTCCACAGGTCTGGTTCATCCTTGGGAGCAATTTCCAAATGCCAGAAGGTATCATGTTCATCTGTAAAAAAATAGTACGCAAGTATAAACATCATGGGACCACGCAGCCGTCACACCGCTCAGGAAGGAGACGCGTTCTGTCTCCTAGAGATAAACGTATATCCACAGTAAAACGAGTCCTATATCGACATAACCTTGAAGTCCGCTCAGCAAGGAAAAAGCCACGGCTGCAAAACCTCTATAAAAAAAAGCCAGTCTACGATTTGCAACTGCACTTGGGGACAAAGATCGTTCTTTTTGGAGAAATATCCTCTGGTCTGATGAAACAAATATAGAACTGTTTGGCCATAATGACCATCGTTATGTTTGGAGGAAAAAAGGGGAGGCTTGCAAGCCAAAGAACATCATCCCAACCGTGAAGCACAGGGGTGGCAGCATCATGTTGTGGGGGTGTTTATCTGCAGGAGGGACTGGTGCACTTCACAATATAGATGGCATCATGAGGTAGGAAAATTATGTACATATATTAAAGCAACATCTCAGGAGGATTGGGCCAAAACTCACTCAACATTATTGTGGGAAGCTTGTGGAAGGCCACTTGAAACGTTTGACTGAAATTCAACAATGTAAAGGCAATTCTACCAAATACTAATTGAGTGTATGTAAACATTTGACCCACTGGGAATGTGATGAAAGAAATAAAAGCTAAAATAGATAATTCTCTCTACTATGATTCTGACATTTCACATTCTAAAAATAAAGTGGTGATCCTGACTGACCTAAGACAGGGAAGTTTTACTCTGATTAAATGTCACGAATTGTGAAAAACTGAGTTTAAATGCATTTGGGTATGGTGTATGTAAACTTCCGACTTCAACTGTATGCATAGGCACTCGCCCCGTGTCTTACCAGATGCTGCTATTCTATCCTGCCGATAGCGTGTTCAACCCGCCAGCTGTATGTTCTTAATGTCGTCATTAAGCCACGACTAGGTGAAACATAAGATATAACAGTTTTTAACGTCCCATTGGTAGGATAAACGTGCTTTCAGTTCGTCCCATTTACTTTCCAGCAATTGAACGTTAGCTAGCACTACGGAAGGAAAATGCAGATTAGCCACTCGTCCCCTGATCCTCACATGGCACCCTTTTTCCGCAAAATCTCAGTTTCTTTCTCCAGCGAATGATGGGGATCTGGGCATGCTTGGGTGTCTGTAGTATATCCCTCCCATCCAACTCATAGAAGAAAAACTCTTCATCTAATCTGAGGTGAGTAATAGCATTTCTGATGTCCAGAAGCTCTTTTCGGTCATAAGAGACAGTAGGAGCAACATTATGTACAATGTACAATGCATGTTATGAACAATGTGAAAAAACAAACAAAATAGCATGGTAGGTTAAGAGCCGATAAGACGCTTGTGGGAAGATGTGACACTGGTGGTGTTCTTCTCTGTCTCTATGCTCTTTGGTCTGAAAGTTTGTTTCTAACAGGCTAAGGTTACCTTGCACCATGACAGTCCCAGTCTTGTAGAGGGTGATTGTTATCATGGTGCTGTCAGGGTCATCTGTCTCTTTGACTTTCAGCTCCACCCATTACAGATTCCCTCTTTCTTTATAGATGGGTAGTGAGAGCAGACTGCTGAGTGCCATACATTTGGCTGGTCAGTGAGAAAGATGAGATTACTCACATCACCGTCTTTGTACAGGTCTGCGAAAAGGGTTTATGGCCTCCCCTTGAGTAGATTCTGTTTAAAAGCTTTCCTCCTTGTGCCATTTTTGGCCTCTGGATGTTAGAGAATGGATTCAGCGCAGACGGGGAGGGGGGACATGGTGCCTGTGGGCTCTGCTGCTGCTCCTCTGTAACGCTGCTGCTGCACTGTTGCCTTGGCAACCGTTTTTGTTTGTCTGCTGCAGTTGCTAGCTAGCTCTATTTTAGCTCAAAAGCCAGAAAAAAGATTGAAAAATCCTACAAAATATATCTAAAACAGACAATAGGTTTCATGTTAGTCTCTGCTCGTTTTTGGTTTACTCACTCAGTTTGGTAGTTTGATGTAGTTGTATTAACTTTGCTAGGTTTGTTCTAGGTACATTTTTCTGGCTAGCGTGTTAGCTTGCTGGCTAGGTTTTGTTGTGTAGCTAGCTAGGGAGAGTGAAAACTTCTTAATTTGAGGTGTAAAGTTACCTTTTTGTTTGGTGGGCATATGGTGTCATAGGGTAAGGTTACACTATACAGCCTTAGGAGAGGTTAACATTGTTTTAAATCACAATGTTTTACATCACAATGTTTTGTTGTAATGTAATGGTTTTAATCCTGATTGGACCCCAGGAAGAGTAGCTAATGCCTTCTTAGGAACCAATGGGGATCTTAATAAATATAAAATACAAATAACGTTGGATGGAACACACGCACACACACAGGGCACACTGCCTCTGTAACAAGTTGTCAATGTTGTGTCAGTGATCTGATAGTTATTGTAATGAGAGTTTTACACTCACAAAGGCCTAAGGAGATGAGCAGTCCTTTAGTGAGGAGTGCTCCACATTCTTATAATCACAAACCATCTACTCCCTACTGCTAAGAACATCTGCTTAAGCAAACCACCATGACCTTTCGTTTTTCACTCTCTCCCCATCTCTTCCTCCACATCTCTCTTTCTTCCCCCGGGGAACTTTGAGCCTGTGGAATATTATGGGTGTTTTCCACAGCGTTGCTTTCTCTCCCGGCTTTGCCTTTGTATCCTCACAGATAAACAGTCTGTTTTTAAGTACTTGTTTACCTCATTTACACGCTTATATTTTTTCACCTGCTGTCTCACACTGTCTTTTGCTCTTGCTCTCTCTGATTATGATGATGAGCCCAAAATATGTACCATGCAAAGAAGACATTCAATTGTATTATGTTTTCAAAATGGTTCTCCTTACAAAGCCATTCTGTATTGAACAATCCTATTGTAAAAGACTGTCTTGCTCTCAAATGCTTGAAAGCAGAGGCCTTAGTGTGGCTCGTCTTTTCTGTGCGTCTTGATGGTGGAGGACACATGGTTAGCAGTGATAAGAGGGATTTCTTTATTTGTTATATGATATGTTTATTCACAATTAATTCCAAATAAAATGTAAAGACATTGTAAATGTTTCCCCTTTTTGTCCAGCCACACATTTAACAAGAAAGGGAATCTCATTCAGTTACATGTCAGAAAACAAAAGTACACAACAATGTCACTTAAATACAAGCAAAAATTTAATAGCCTAACAATTTCAGGTGATTAGGTGATCTTACTATATAGCAGTAATCTCGAGGGGTCGAGGAAGCTGTTCAAAATAGGATTTCCTGGGCCTCCCGGGTGGTGCAGTGGTTAAGGGCGCTGTACTGCAGTGCCAGCTGTGACATCAGAGTCCCTGGGTTCGCACCCAGGCTCTGTCGTAACCGGCTGCGACCGGGAGGTCCGTGGGGCGACGCACAATTGGCCTAGCATCGCCTGGGTTAGGGAGGGCTTGGTGTCCTTGTCTCATCGCGCACCAGCAACTCCTGTGGCGGGCTGGGTGCAGTGTGCGCTAACCAAGGTGGCCAGGTGTTTCCTACTGGTGCGGCTGGCTTCCGGGTTGGATGCGTGCTGTGTTAAGAAGCAGTGCGGTATCGGAGGACGCATGACTTTCAACCTTCATCTCTCCCGAGCCCGTAAGGGAGTTGTAGCGATGTGACAAGATAGTAGCTACTAAAACAATTGGATACCACGAAATTGGGGAGAAAAAGGGGTAAATTCAAAATTCAAAAAAATAAATACATAAATAATAAATAATAAATCTTCAGGTCGCAGGTGGAATGGCAACAAGCTGCGATAAGATGGATTTCACATTCTTTCTCTGAGCCCGTGTGTCAAACAGGGCAGTCTTTGAACAAGGCCATCCCTGATAGGCCTAATGCAGTCGTTGATATGCCTATGCGAATTGTGAATAACGCAAAGACATGATGGCAAAAGCTTCCCGAATAGACCATTTAGAAACAGATAGGCCAATTGGCTAGGATAAAAAAGACAGCCGACTCATTGCTGTTGAACCAGTTTTTGTTATAGTAGGGTAGCCTACTGATTTTTTTTTTAGCAAATGAAATGGTAAACAAGCATTTGTTACTGGAAAATTACTTAAATCAGGGGTCTTCAACCTTTTGCCCAAGGACCCCCTCCTAGGCAAAACGGTAACCCAGGGACCCCCCATCATACCTTAGCAAAACATTTTTTTTTCACATATCTTGTCTTATCATCAGGTTAATGATAATGACAAGGAGAAGTAATCAACATTTTAAAATGAATAGATTTGGTAGATAGTTTTACATTATTTTGACCTCCCCACATTATAATTGGGACTTTGAAGAATCTTAAATCTAAAATATATGTTGATTTATTTAACACTTTTTTTGTTACTACATGATCTGGAAAGATTCTGTATGGAGGAATGGTCAAGATCCCTCCCAATGTGTTCTCCAACTCATAAAACATTTTAGAAAAGGCTGTGCCTTGTATTGAAAGCAGGGGTGTCAATCATTTTGACACTAACATTTTGGAGAAGGCATTACTTTTAAATAGCATCTCTTTCTCTGAACAAGTGTATCAGTATAAAATGATAAAATTTCCCTTTATTTTTAGCATACGAAATAGCACAGTATTTTTCTTATTTAATTTACACAGTCATTTCTGCTCATCTTTGTCATGGGTGTCAATAATTTTGGACCCCACTGTGCATACTCTGAATCTCAAACAGAGTTTGTGTAGTATTATCTAAGGCTCTGTTACTGTATACTGTTGTCTTGTATGGCTCAGTTAGTAGGGCATGGCACTTGCAATGTAGGGATTGTGAGTTTGATTCCTGGAGCCACTCATATGTCAAATGTCGCTTTGG
Source organism: Oncorhynchus mykiss (assembly GCF_013265735.2). Taxonomy (NCBI): domain Eukaryota; kingdom Metazoa; phylum Chordata; class Actinopteri; order Salmoniformes; family Salmonidae; genus Oncorhynchus; species Oncorhynchus mykiss. The sequence goes on along the minus strand of NC_048575.1, from coordinate 72,243,171 downwards.
TTAAAAGTGTCTAATAAATGGCATATGTTATTATATTACTCATCTATATGTGCTTCTGTGATGCTCCTCTGTCTCACACCCCTCTCACTCTCTCTATCCATCTACCTTCCTTTATCTCCTCTCCATCCCCCCATCTCCCTCTAGGTTGGTGACGTTGGAGAACAGTCCAGTCATCACCCCAAAGCATCTCATAATCTTCCAGAACATATGATCTCCCCTGGGTTGAGATGTACATGAAAAGAATAGAAAGGCTGGCACAATCCAGAAGATCTTCATCAGGTCAAGCAGACAGGAAGTGCAAACATTCCCTTAGCTAACATCTCCCATCTAGTTAGCCTTCAAAGGGAATGAGTAGTATAAACAGCACTCTGGTTGCTCTCTGTGACGTCAATGCCTTCTTATCCCTCTGCGCCCTACGGGGAATTGAATGACGTGAATTGGGTGATGTGAAGGAGCTGTGCTCTGAAGTAAAGATAGAGTAGTCCTACCTTGACTATACAGACACTAACAGCAATAACCACAAATACACATTGGCAGCCCTTAAAAAGTCATTAAGTAGGCAGTTGGGGGTAAAAACGGATTGTTTTCATAGTTACACACGTTTCAAAGTTACACACACATTTTCAAGTCATTCTAGGAAAGAGCATATATAAATAGCTAAAAGGTCAAATGTCTTCCTCATGTTTTGATCTCATAAAATTACAATGGTATTCTGTTGTTTTCCTTTGTCTTAAAAAAATATACCCATAGTTTTCTCTGTCTCTATTGTGTAACTTGTTGCTGTCATAGTATTGAGCCAGGGTGGGAAGACAGAGTAGGCTACTACTCAGCTCTGTGATATAGGGTCATGGTCCTTCATGTCCAGGAACTTCTTGAAGGCCAGAGGAATCATGAATCATCCACTGTTTTATCACTGAGTGGATCTAGTAGCTGGGTGACTTGCGGTCAGTAGTAAATCATTGCCATTGTCAGTACAGAGCGGTACAGATCGTACTGAGTAGGTATTGATTCAGTGCTGTGGGGAGTCAGGTGGAGGTAAATATTAGTTTAGTTTGGGTAAGATTGGTACAGGCTCAGTGATGCACTATAACTTCAGGGACAATTGGTACAGGCTTGGGCGCTGGACAAGCTGGCTGAGGCATAGAAACCCGATGAGCCAGCTGAGGCGTGGGAGCCTGGCGAGCCGGCTGAGTCATGGGAGCCTGACAATCCAGCCGAGGTGTGAAAGCCTGACGATCCCGCTGAGGTGTGGGAGCCTGATGGGTCAGCTGAAGCATGACATGGAATGGGCGCCTTCTGAGGCAAGAAGACCTCTCGAGCCAGCTAAGGCGTGGCAGTCCGACGTGCTAGCTAAGGCACCACCGGTTCCATCGGCGATGGCACCCGGACCCAACGTCACCAACCAAAAACAAAAAACAAAAACTCCAAAGGAAGCATTCCTTTGTCAGAATTCTGTGAGAATTGACACTGGAGACTAGAAGCAGGTACAGGGAGTGAACATTTAATGAAACACGGACATGAAACAGAACAGGACCCGTGTCTGGACAGGGGTAAAATAAAGACGTCAATGATGAAACAGGGAACAAACTGAGGAGCAGCCAGATATAGAGGGAGTAATCAACAAAGTAATGGAGTCCAGGTGAGTCCAATTGCAGACCCCCCCCCCCCTCCCAGAACCTACCTGTTATTGTCTCGCGTATAGGCAAGCCAGCGGGGGTTATGAAATATAAACACGAGACTCACAGCCTTTTGAAAATATAGATTGCTATTATTTTCTGTGCATATCATGAAAGACGATTGTTGCAATTTAACATTTAACACCCTACGCCTGCTCCATAATACGAGTAGAATATACAGCCAGGCATAGCTCATAAAATGGCTACACCCAGTTGGTGCCACAGATAAAATATGTTTGTCCGGCGTGGAGTGCGTTTTTACGTAGGATGTAGAGTTATGACCCACTTACAACCAACTGGTGCTGTTGCCACTGCTCAGGTTTGTGTGTAAGTAAGCAGATGTAGCCTTTCAGTCCCAATTAGGGATAGCTGCCTAATTGGGATTTTCGGTTAGCTGCCGAAAATACATTTGACCAGTGATGCTTGTCCGGCCCATAGGTTAATTTTAATTATTTAATGGAATTAAATTGCCGCTTTTGAATTTGTTAGTTCGTCATGTATCTTTTTTTAATCACACGCGAACAGCATACAGAGCCTAGTTTTAGTAGAATAACACGTCAGACAACGAGAGCTGCAGCTCATCAAACTCCTCTTCAAACAAGCTGGTTGCTGATGGAGAAAATGGTGTTCTCATAAGCCCAGTCATTGTGCAAGTCCAATCGCATGTTAAAAACTGAGTTTTGATGGCCACGATTAAAAAAGAGGAGGATCCCAGCTTTCTGTTGCTACAAAAAAAGCTTGTCCTCCTTTAGGCTTGGGTGATATTATGATAGTATCGGATATCTAAAATTATTGACAGCCATTGTTGATGGTGACAACACTGGGATGTGACAGACAAGACAATGTAGCTTATTTCAACTTGACTGGCACCACACAGCAAAGAGCTGCCATGCCAAGTGGATGACTCCTTTGCTATAGCCTGCATAACCCAGTTCAATAAAAATACTACATGACCAAAAGTTTTGTGGACACCTGCTTGTCGAACATCTCAGTTCGAGTTGGTCCCCCCTTTGCTGCTATAACAGCTTCCTCTCTTCTGGGAAGGCTTTCCACTAGATGTTGGAACATTGCTGTGGGGACTTGCTTCCATTCAGCCCCGAGAGCATTAGTGAGATCAGGCACTGATGTTGGTGGCTCGCAGTCCGTGTTCCAATTCATCCCTAAGGTGATCGATAAGGGGGAAGTCAGGGCTCTGTGCAGGCCAGTAAAGTTATTACACACCGATCTCGACAAACCCTTTCTGTATGGACCTCTATACCTTTGTGCAAGGGTGCATTGTCATGCAGAAACAGGAAAGGACCTTCCCCAAACTGTTTCCACAAAGTTTCAGAGGAAGGCCCAAAAAATTGTCAAAGACTCCAGTCACCCAAGTCATAGACTGTTTTCTCTGCTACCGCACGGCAAGCGGTACTGGAGCATCAAGTCTCGGTCCAAAAGGCTCCTTAATTAACAGTGTCTACCCCCAAGCCATTAGACTGCTGAATAATTAATTGAATGGCCACTCGGACTATTTACATTATCACCCCTCCCCCCTTTGTTTTTGCACTGCTGCTACTCAATGTTTATTATCTATGCATAGTCACTTTACCCCTACCTACATGTACAAATGACCTCGACGAACCTGTAACCCCGCACATTGACTAGCTACCGGTACCCACGTATATTGCCTCGCAATTGTTATTTTATTGTGTTACTTTTAAATGTATTTTTGACTTTAGTTTATTTAGTAAATATTTTCTTAACTCTATTTCTTGAATGGCATTGGTGGTTAAGGGCTTGTAAGCAAGCATTTCATGGTAAGGTCTACACATGTTGTTTCACCGCATGTGACAAATAAAATTCGATTTGAAGTTGGAAAAACATAATCATATAGAATGTTATTGTATGCTGCAGCGTTAAGATTTCACTTCACTGGAACTAAGGGGCCTAGCCAGAATCCCGAAAAACAGCCCCAGACCATTATCTCAGCCCCAGACTCCCCCCCCCCCATTCTTCAAGGCAAAACTGCTCCAGGTCCTTCAAGTTGGATGGGTTCCGCTGGTGTACAGCAATCTTTAAGTCATACCACAGATTCTCAATTGGATTGAGGTCTGGGCTTTGACTAGGACATTCCAAGACATGTAAATGTTTCCCCTTAAACCACTTGAGTGTTGCTTTAGCAGTATGCTTGGGGTCATTGTCCTGCTGGAAGGTGAACCTCCGTCCCAGTCTCAAATTGTCACGCCCTGATCATGGAGAGCCCTTGGTTCTCTATGGTGTAGTAGGTCAGGGCGTGACTAGGGGGTGTTCTAGTTCAATATTTCTATGTTGCTGTTTTGTATGGTTCCCAATTAGAGGCAGCTGGTAATCGTTGCCTCTAATTGGGGATCATATTTAGGTCATATTTTAAAGTTTCACCGAAATAAAGATGTGGAACTTCAATCACGCTGCGCCTAGGGCCGCTCATTACGACGATCGTGACACAAATCTCTGGAAGACTGAAACAGGTTTCCCTCAAACATTTCCCTGTATTTAGCACCATCCATCATTCCTTCAATTCTGACCAGTTTCCCAGTCCCTGCCGATGAAAAACATCCCCACAGCATGCTATCACCACCATGCTTTACTGTGGGGATGGTGTCTCTGGGTGATGAGAGGTATTGGGTTTGCGCCAGACATAGTGCTTTCCTTGATGACCGAAAAGCTCAATTTTAGTCTCATCTGACCAGAGTACTTTCTTCCATATGTTTGCGGAGTCTCCCATATGCCCTTTGGTGAATACCAAACGTGTTTGCTTATTTTTTTCTTTAAGCAATGTTTTTTTCTGGCCTCTATTCCATAAAGCCCAGCTCTGTGGAGTGTTCGGCTTGAAGTGGTTCTGTGGACGGATACTCCAATCTCCGCTGTGGAGCTTTGCAGCTCCTTCAGGGTTATCTTTGGTCTCTTTCTTGCCTCTCTGATTAATGCCCTCCTTGCCTGGTCTGTGAGTTTTGGTGGGTGGCCCTCTCTTGGCAGGTTTGTTGTGGTGCTATATTCTTTCCATTTTTTAATATTGGATTTAATGGTGCTCCACCCGGATCTCTACTTCTCCACAATGTTGTCCCTGACCTGTTTGGAGAGCAGCTTGCTCTTCATGGTGCTACTTGCTTGGCGGCTCCCCTTGCTTAGTGGTGTTGCAAACTCTGGGTCCTTTCAGAACAGGTGTATATATACTAAGATCATGTGACACTTAGATTGCTCACAGGTGGACTTATTGAACTAATTATGTGACTTTTGAAGGTAATTGGTTGCACCATATCTTATTTAGGGACTTCATAGCAAAGGGGGTGAATACATATGCACAAGCCATATTTTTAATGTTTACATTTTTTTAAACAAGTAATTTTTTTCATTTCACTTCACCAATTTGGACAATTTTGTGTATGTCCATTACATGAAATAGAAAAAAAATCAATTTAAATTACAGGTTGTAGTGCAACAAAATAGGAAAAACACCAAGGTGGATGAATACTTTTGCAAGGCACTGTAACGTGCTTCCAGAGACAGTTTGGAACTCGGTAGTGAGTGTTGCAACCGAGGACAGACCATTTTTACATGCTTCAACATGTAAAAATCAGGCCTCACGTTCTGTGAGCTTGTGTGGCCTACCACTTCCCGGCTGAGACATTATTGCTCCTAGATGTTTACAAAATAATAGCACTTACTGTTGACGAGGGCAGCTCTAGCAGGGCAGAAATTTGATGAACTGACTTGGTCCCACGTTGAAAGTCACTGAGCTCTTCGTTAAAGCCATTCTACTGCCAATGTTTGTCTATGGAGATTGCATGACTGTCTGCAAAACATACTTTTTTACACCTGTCAGCAACAGGCGTGGCTGAAATAGCCGAATCATCTAATTTGAAGGGGTGTGCACATACTTTTGGGATTCTGATATAGCGTATGTTATAAACTATTTACAGAATGCATGAAAACAATGTAGACAAAGCTAAGATTTTCATCAAAGCAACGTAAAATTTCCACTAAGAAAATGTTAGTTTTTTTCTCTGCCCACTGGGCCATATAGCCAAAGCCTATTTACATTTTATAGAGGACACTCTGGTGTCTAATTATTTTAAAAGCCATATGTCTGTGGCTCTGCCTCCAGACCCTGCTAATACAACGTGTTGGGATGACACTCCCAGTCAGTCATCATCTATTCAAAGCCTCCTCACATCCCCACGGACTCATTTAGATCTGAAGCTTATTTTATCTCCTAAACACCCGTCAAACTGTCTCTTAGGCAGATGGTTTTAATATCTCTATTAACATCAGCTGATTAGCCTCTAACCCCCTCTATAGCTCTATAGACGCCTCAGTGTCCCCATAAAGGCTGTCTCCATGATCATGTTGTCCTCACATTGACGTCCCCATAATATCTGCCCTTGTTAAAATGGTTTCTAACATGCTGACCAGACCGGACACGTCGTGTGCGCGGGCGTCGCAAAATAAATTTAGAAATCCAAGTTATTCAATTATTGCATCCACACAGCTTGCGCGCGCCAACGAGCGTCTGCGACTCCAAGGGCTAAAATAGAAGTCATTCCTATTTCTGACGCAGATCGCGCTGAAAGTCCTGCCTCTCCCATCTCCTCATTGGTTTATAGAAGCAGGTACCCACGTGCCATCTCCTCATTGGTTATACCCACGTGGGTGATTGAAAGACGAACTTTGTTGCCGGTTGTCGTGATAATACAATTGAAGTTTAGATGCAATCACCATATAAGTTCAAAGATGAAAAAGCCTGAAAGGAGGAGAGATAACTAGAAACGATTCGGTTGGCCGTTTTATGTGTGGATAAATTGTCGAAGTAGAGGTCCTTGTGCATTTCAGGTAAAATAACAACTCAATGTTTATTTCCCAGGACAAATTAGCTAGCAACAGCAAGCTAGCTAAATAGGACAAATTAACGTTAGCTAGCAAGCTAACTAGCTAAATTGCCATACACGTTTAATGCTTTTCGACCTGTCCCCAAATTAATGTCATTGGTTCAGAGTTTGTTTTGATATTTTAACCTGCGTGTCGTGATCGCGTTTGGTGTGGGGGGGGCAAAATACATTTATGCACAATAGCGCACGATGGTGCACGCGCGCAGCCGGTTTGGGTTCCGTGTAATTTAAATGGCTTTCTTGTGGGACCTAGACTACCCAGTACAGAAAGATGAGTGAAGTTGCTGCTGCTCTAAAGCCCACCCTATAGATTGGTCAAATGATCCCCTCACTAACCTATCTATCAACTATATATGCAGAATGACCTTTAATGACCTCAGGAAACGGCCACATCTGTTATCTCTCCTTTCATCTATTACCCTCTCTCCCCCATCCTTCTCCCATTGGCCTATTTTGGCCTAATGGAAAGTGTGACATTTCTCTTAACAAGGTTTTCCATAGATGTAATGAATTTCATAACCAGTGACAGCTCCTTCTCAATATATTAATAGAAATAAATAGGCTTTAGGATTTTAATTATGTTTTTAAAATGTTTGGTGTATTCAGTTGGGCGGTAGCAATAACTGGTATGAATTAATGTGATTCCCCATAGTGGTCTCTCCTGTTCGCATATTAAGCCTAGCACTGGTGTTTTGTTGGATATTTCACCCCCCCTCCCTTTCCGCCTCACAATTACAGCAGATATTTTTTTGTGTTAATTGCATATTTCATTAGGGCTGGGAATTGCCAGGAACCTCACGATATGATATTATCGTGGTACTTTGGTGCTGGTACAATATGTATTGCAATTTTGTGATTTGATGTTCCAAACATATTGCTCACTACATATGCCTGCTGCAGAGACAAAGCATAAGAAAACGAGTTTAGAAAATAAGTAATTCCATTTTCTGTGCCATATTTCTGGCAGATCTGAGTTTTATAGAAAATCTTGGCATAAGTTATATATAAAGTATATACTGTTTGTGGCTTGGCCTGAATGTAATGCATGATTCTTCCCAATTGATTCCTGTGAGGTGAAATATAAAGCTGTTTTGATGAAAGAGGATTAGGGGTCTCAGAAGTGGAATCGATCGTCAAAACAAAAGATTTGCACTCAATATCAAAGCCTACACTCCAACCCTTTCATACCAACATGAATACAGGCGGAGCACTACTTACAAGCCTGTCCTCATGCATTTATGTACATGCATTTATAATTTAACACAGAGACAAATGCGCTTTCTTTCAGGCTCAGGTCAATCTTTACACCCCACTCTGCTTTCAACTGGGTTTGACGTCGTATATTTTTGATCAGTGGAAAAAGTGTGGGAAATGTGTGCCTCTGGAAAATGTTGGCCTAGTTTTTGTCAGCTAGGTGTGTGGTCTGGTCTGGTCTGGCCTGGTCTTGTCTGATCTGGTCTATTCTGGTCCTGGCTGGTCTGATCTGGCTAATGAAGATGACTGCTTTATCTTCACTAAGTTGATCAGGAGAATGTTACTAGTTAAGTGGTTGTTGAATCTAAGCTAACCAGAGCAAGCTAACATAAGCTACTGCACTCTAACACCAGGCTGAAAGACAAGGTAAGTCAGGTTTGAAACAATGTGATGATGTGTTTGAATTAAAATAATGTGTTGTAATTGGAACCATTACAAGAGCAGTGAGAGATGTGAGGGGGCATTTCTAATATTAATACGCCTTCACGCTAGGGCAGGGCAGTAAACCCCCAAAAATTATGAGTTTTTATCACCAGTATTAAAAATGCTAACAGCTGAGAACCGCTAGCTAGCTAACACAACAAGTCAACAACGTTGGGAAGACAAGCTTGCCAAGTAGACCCCTGGAAATCTACTGACTACCCTTAGTGGTGAAAGTAAGAACTGCAATTGAAGCCAAAAATACAGGAGAATAATAATTATTCTCAAAACGGAAACTTGTTTTATTTATTAAAAAGATTATACTTATTAAATAGAGGCATACTAAGACCAAATAAACTTGACAAAGTGTGTAAAATATAACAAATTAGTGCAGGAAATGAAGACATGTATTAAATGTATTTTACATTTTTTATTTAACCTTTATTTAACAAGGCAAGCCAGTCAAGAAACAAATTCTCATTTACCATGACAAAAGGCCTCCTGCGGGGATGGGGGCTGGGATTAAAAATATAGGACAAAACACACATCACGCCAAGAGAGACACCGCAACACTCATAAAGAGAGACCTAAGACGACAACATAGCATGGTAGCAACACTTGAAAACACAGCATGGCAGCAACATGGTAGCAACACAACATAGCAGCAGCTCAACATGGTAGCAGGACAACATGGTAGCAGCACAAAACATGTTACAAACATTATTGGACACAGACAACAGCACGAAGGACAAGAAATTTGAGACAACAATACATCACGCGAAACACACCTCACAACAAGAGAGACACAACACTACACAAAGAGAGACCTAAGACAACAACATAACAGCATAACATGACAACACAGCATGGTAGCAACATAACATGACAACAACATGGTAGCAACACAACATGGTAGCAGCACAAAACATGGTACAAACATTATTGGGCAAAGTCAACAGGACAACGGTCAAGAAGGTAGAGACAACAATACATCATACAAAGCAGCCACAACTGTCAGTAAGAGTGTCATGATTGAGTCTTTGAATGAAGAGATTGAGATAAAACTGTCCAATTTTAGTGTCTTTTGCAGCTCGTTCCATTCACCAGCTGCAGCGAGCTGAAAAGAAGAGTGACCCAGGGATATATGTGCTTTGGGGGCCTTTTGGGATATATGTGACTGGCGGAATGGGTGTTGTATGTGGAGGATGCGGGCTACAGTAGATATCTCAGATATGGGGGAGTGAGGCCTAAGAGGGTTTTATAAATAAGCATCAACCAGTGTGTCAGAGAGATGACCAGTTTACAAAGGAGTATAGAGTGCAGTGATGTGTCCTATAAGGAGCATTGGTGGCAAATCTGATGGCAGAATGATAAAGAACATCTTGCCGCTGGAAGTGAATTCTAGAATAGAACAAATAACTATGCCAAGTGGAAACCATTAGTCGAGTACCAGAGTTTGGGGCTACAAAATAGGACTTTGATTCCTTTGCAATGTTTTACAAATAGGACTACTTCACTGTCAGTTTTGTCCTCCTAATATTTTTGGTTGAAGTTATCTTGAACAGTAGCCTATTATTCAATCAGATTGGAGAAAGCCCATTAAAACCACTTAGAATTAATTTGTTGCTATGCACTACCCATAAATCATATTTGTAACTTTTATTATTCAGAAACATCAAATACCGACAAAAATTAGAAAAATACTGTGATATGATATTTTGGCCATATCGCTCAGTCTCTCTGCCTGGCGTCGTTCTGTGAAGACTCCTACTTCCTACTCTAATTCTCTTGCTAAGCTAATGTCTTCTGACAGCTGACCTTCACATCAACACGCCCAGAGGAGGGATCTTTATGGCAGGAGCTTGACTCCATTTTGTATTCTCCATTTCTTTTGACACATGAATCTCTTCGGACGCCTTTTATGTTGGCCCACAGGAGAGTGAGATGTCTTGCTCTAACTTTATCTGCCTGGGTTGTCACTTTCAGAGAAGAGATTAATCTTTTCAGAATAGGCTACATCCCAAATGGCATCGATTACAGAGGGCAATTCTGAACACATTACGAAACAACAAAGGGTACCAGACAATAGGACAATGCCTCCAATCAATTTTACTCGAATTAGTTGAATCTCTGTATTTAACACTGAATCACTTGACTTTGGATGGATCTGCAGTCGCTTCTAAGATCTTTGCTTTCTAAAGGATCCACATTGACTGTTCTGGATCTACTGTATCACAGTTGTTCTGATGATTTCATGACAATCTTTTTTCATTGTGGTAGACTCTGTTCACCACTGTATAACATAAAAAAGAAGCGTCCTCTCACTGTCAACTGCGTTTATTTTCAGAAAACTTAACATGTGTAAATATTTGTATGAACATAACAATACTCATCAACTGAGACATAAACTGAACAAGTTCAACACACTTTTGACTAACTGAAATGGAATAATGTGTCCATGAACAAAGGGGGGGTCAGAATCAAAAGTAACAGTCAGTATCTGGTGTGGCCACCAGCTGCATTAAGTACTGCAGTGCATTGCCTCCTCATGGATTGCAGCAGATTTGCCAATTATTGCTGTGAGATGTTACCCGACTCTTCCACCAAGGCACCTGCAAGTTCCTGGACATTTCTGGGGGGAATGGCCCTAGCCCTCACCCTCCGATCCAACAGTTCCCAGACGTGCTCAATCGGATTGAGAACCGTGCTCAGAACACTGACATTCCTGTCTTGCAGGATTCACGCACAGAACGACCAGTATGGCTGGTGGCATTGTCAGGCTGGAGGGTCATGTCAGGATGATCCTGCAGGAAGGGTACCACATGAGGGAGGAAGATGTCTTCCTTGTTACGCACAGCGTTGAGTTTGCCTGCATTGACAACAAGCTCAGTCCGATGATGCTGTGACACATCACTCCAGAGTACAGGCCTCGGTGTAATGCTCATTCCTTCGAAGATAAATGCAAATCTGACCATCACCCCTGGTGAGACAAAACCGTGACTCGTCAGTGAAGAGCACTTCTTGCCAGTCCTGTCTGGTCCAGCGACGGAGGGTTTGTGCCCATAGTCGACGTAGTTTCCGGTGATGTCTGGTGAGGACCTGCCTTACAACAGGCCTACAAGCCCTCAGTCCAGCCTCTCTCTGCCTATTGCGGGCAGTCTGAGCACCGATGGAGGGATTGTGCGTTCCTTGTGTAACTTGGGCAGTTGTTGCTCCCAACCTGTTTCTGTCCCGCAGGTGTGATGTTCGGATGTACCGATCCTGTGCAGGTGTTGCTACACGTGGTCAACCACTGCGAGGACGATCAGCTGTCCGTCGTGTCTCCCTGTAGCGCTGTCTTAGGCGTCTCACAGTACGGACATTGCAATTTATTTCCCTGGACAGAACTGCAGTCCTCATGCCTCCTTGCAGCATGCCTTAGGCACATTCACGCAGATGAGCAGGGACCCTGGGCATCTTTATTTTGGTGTTTTTCAGCGTCAGTAGAAAGGCCTCTTTAGTTTCCTAATTTTTCAGAACTGTAACCTCAATTGCCCAGAATGACCGTTCCACAGGTGCATGTTCATTAATTGTTCATAGTTCATTGAACAAGCATGGGAAACAGTGTTTAAACCCTTTACAATGAAGATCTGTGAAGTTATTTGGATTTTACAAATGATCTCTGAAAGACAGGGTCCTGAAAGAGCGCCATTTATTTTTTTGCTGAGTTTATGTCTAGCTACTCTAGGCATTTTCCAAAGTCCTAACTCTGCAATAGGTTAGTTTGTTTTGCCTTCTCATCATTGGTGTTCATAAACTTGTCTTGTGCATCTCTGTCCATATGCTGAGCCATGCCTATCTCTTTATTTTCTCTCCCTCTCTCCCACTTTCCCTCTGAGATTTCTGCTCAGCCATGACTTTTCAAAGCCTGTCTCCCCTAACTCTTCTTCATCTTTTCATCTCTTCATCTCCTTCGGTCATATCGTTATTGATGCTGTGTAATGGGGACTTGATAATGAACATCAACGCTAATTGGTTCTTTAGGTCTCCATATCTCTCTGTCTATCTCCCAGGAGAAAGTGGGGGGCCTTTAGCTAGCATACACTAACAACCATAGCTAGCTACTTAATGCAGAGTTGGAGTGTTAATGGTCTTACTAGACAGCACTGTATTAGCATGTTCATGCTTTAACATCTCTCATCTTTGTGCCCACTGTGATATTAGTGTCACATCTGCTCCTGCCATGCCCTCTAGTGCTAATCTGGTGTCTCCTTGACCTTCCCCCACTTCTCCAGTGCACTCTCCCTCTCTCTCTGTGTGTCTGTGTGATTGTGTGGGTGGAGACAGGTGTGCTGGAGTCAGAGCAGATCCCCACCAGCTGCAACCTGTTCCATAATCAAGACCTTTCCTAATACTCAGTCCTGCCACCTCCACACTGCCAGATCGTAATCTCTGCTCAGTCAGTTTACGTTTCTAGCCGTTTGTTACTTTTCAGATCCTGTTTTCCTGTTGTGCCTGTTTTCCTCTCTGCTACAGTTCTGCCCGCTCTGACTCAGGTCCCTGTCCTCAGTCCCACGTCTCGTCATCCTGCTACTCTGTCCTGGATTCCCCACTCCACTACTCCCTTTGATTCCCCTCCGGACCAGCTCACCCTGTCTCAACCCCTCTCGCTCCAGCCTCAGCCTCCGCACCTGGTTTCCAGCAACCCGTCCGACTTTCCCCTGAATTGCACTCCATCTCACCCTGTTTCAATAAATACATTGGTTACTTCATCCCAGTCTCCTCGTCTGTCTGCTCTTGGGTTCCCCTGTTCCACTCTTCATAACAATTAGCCCAAGGCTCTTCAGTTAGTGCTGTCTGTTGCACAATGCCAGGCATGGATTGCTCTCTTATAATGCTCTGTGAATCACAGGGAACCAAATAATCTCTTTATACAACGTGTTTAGAAAAAGTACATTGCTGAAGTTTTAAAAGTTAACGCTCGCTTTGTTAATAATGGACGCATTGTCTTAGTCCTTCTGTATACACAAAGTTACATGCACATATCCATGGCTTGATATAAACTATTATTCAAATATGGCAAACCAAATAGTTCTCTCTGGTTGTGGTCCCAGGATGAGTTTTAAATTACGCTGCACATTGTTTTGCATATCCTTCTTTAATGATGTGATTGAAGCTCAGTAGAGGATGACCCATGTTCCTCTGTAGTTTTGAAATGTTTCTTTACAATGGGACCTCATCTAATGCTGCTTTAATTGTTTTCTCCTTGGTTTATGTGCAATTCCTGTGAAAACATCCCTCTGCCTGTACCCTTTGAACTAGTCTTATGGTTTCTACAGACAGTCTTTCCTCTCTGTCATCTAATGCTACAGTCTCACCATATGTCATCTCTCAAACTCACATTCTATCTGCTAGTGCGAACTGCCCTTTTTGATGCACTTACCCAATTTTGAACCCTTTCGCGGAGAGCCTAAAACCTGCTGGCAACATTTGGGAAGGGACCAAAACCCTCTCTGTGTCCCCAACAGACATTAAAGTTGTTTCAGGGACAGTCATTACAGGGAGATGCAAGCCCAGCATTGAACACACGTTCTGTTCCCCGCTAATTCACAGTCCTCCAGCTGCTCTCCACCATATGCCCGGGGCCAGACTGGTATCTTCTGTGAATGTTTTTATAAATCCCTTTGCATCTTCATACATGCGTGAACAGACAGTCCTCACAAAATCGAAAGGAAATTTGTTTTGAAATGTCTGTGCTATATCTGAGAGATAAAAGAAAGATCTGGAAACTGATATCCAATTGGTAGTTAGTCTTTCCCATCTACCGTATGGACACGGTAGAGGCGAAGGTTGAGAGCCATTCGTCCTTCAAAACACGACCCAGCCAAGCCGCACTGCTTCTTGACACACTGCGCGCTTAACCCGGAAGCCAGCCGCACCAATGTGTCAGAGGAAACACCATAAAAATGACGACCGAATGAATGCCCCCGGCCCACCACAAGGAATTGCTAGAGCGCAACGGGACAAGGACATCACCAAACCCTCCCGAAACCCTGACAAAGCTGGGGCCATTGTGCGCTGCCTCATGGGTCTGCCAAGGATCGAACACACTGCCTAGGATCGAACCCAGGTCTGTTGTGACACCTCTAACACTGCGATGCTGTGCCTTAGACTGCTGCACCACTCGGGAGGCTCCATATAGGCACTAAACTATCTCCACATTCAGAGCATTTGGAAAGTATTCAGACCCCTTGACTTTTCCACATTTTGTTACGTTACAGCCTGTGAGGAAAAAAATCATGTATAACCTCTAAGCTTGTATAGCAGAGACAATGTAAAGAATAATTACTTTAATAGTTATTAATGTTAAACTTTGTTATGCCTTAATAACTCTAATAAGGCTAGAGGGCACTATTTTCATTTTCGGAAAAATAACGTTCCCAAAGTAAACGGGCTATTTCTCAGGACCAGATGCTAGAATATGCATATACTTGACAGTTTAGGATAGAAAACACTCTAAAGTTTCCAAAACTGCAAAAATATTGTCTGTGAGTATAACAGAACTGATATTGCAGGCGAAAGCCTGAGAAAAATCCAATCAGGAAGTGACTCTTATTTTGAAACCTCTGCGTTCCTATGCATCCCTATTGACCATTGAAAGGGATATCAACCAGATTCCTTTTACTATGGCTTCCCTAATATGTCTACAGTCACTAGACGTAGTTTCAGGCTTTTATTTTGAAAAATGAGCGTGAACGACAACATTGCGTCAGTGGTCAGGTGGTGGCTCTCAGAGTGGTTTGTGCGTAATAGACAAATGCGGCCATTGTTCCTCTTGCTCCTAGTGAAAAGTAAATTGTCCCAGTTGATATATTCTCGAATAGATATTTGAAAAACACCTTGAGGATTGATTATTGTAACGGGTTTCTTCCGCTGAAGGAGAGGAGGACCAAAATGCAGCGTTGTTAGAGTTCAACATGTTTAATCAAGACCATACATGAGAACACTACAAAATATAAAACAACAAAAGTGAAAAACCGAAACAGTCCCATCTGGTGCAATGACACAAAGACAGAAGACAACCACCAACAACACCTGCCTCTAATTGAGAACCAATCTAGGCAACCATAGACTTACATAATCAACTAGACTATAAAACACCCCATAAACATACAAAACCCCTAGACCAGGTAAAAAAAACACATAAATCCCCCAAATCAAATCAAATCAAATTTTATTTGTCACATACACATGGTTAGCAGATGTTAATGCGAGTGTAGCGAAATGCTTGTGCTTCTAGTTCCGACAATGCAGTAATAACCAACAAGTAATCTAACTAACAATTCCAAAACTACTGTCTTGTACACAGTGTAAGGGGATAAAGAATATGTACATAAGGATATATGAATGAGTGATGGTACAGAGCAGCATAGGCAAGATACAGTAGATGGTATCGAGTACAGTATATACATATGAGATGAGTATGTAAACAAAGTGGCATAGTTAAAGTGGCTAGTGATACATGTATTACATAAGGATACAGTCGATGATATAGAGTACAGTATATACGTATGCATATGAGATGAATAATGTAGGGTAAGTAACATTATATAAGGTAGCATTGTTTAAAGTGGCTAGTGATATATTTACATCATTTCCCATCAATTCCCATTATTAAAGTGGCTGGAGTTGAGTCAGTGTCAGTGTGTTGGCAGCAGCCACTCAATGTTAGTGGTGGCTGTTTAACAGTCTGATGGCCTTGAGATAGAAGCTGTTTTTCAGTCTCTCGGTCCCAGCTTTGATGCACCTGTACTGACCTCGCCTTCTGGATGATAGCGGGGTGAACAGGCAGTGGCTCGGGTGGTTGATGTCCTTGATGATCTTTATGGCCTTCCTGTGACATCGGGTGGTGTAGGTGTCCTGGAGGGCAGGTAGTTTGCCCCCGGTGATGCGTTGTGCAGACCTCACCACCCTCTGGAGAGCCTTACGGTTGAGGGCGGAGCAGTTGCAGTACCAGGCGGTGATACAGCCCGCCAGGATGCTCTCGATTGTGCATCTGTAGAGGGTTTGTGAGTGCTTTTGGTGACAAGCCGAATTTCTTCAGCCTCCTGAGGTTGAAGAGGCGCTGCTGCGCCTTCTTCACAATGCTGTCTGTGTGTGTGGACCAATTCAGTTTGTCTGTGATGTGTATGCCGAGGAACTTAAAACTTGCTACCCTCTCCACTACTGTTCCATCGATGTGGATAGGGGGGTGTTCCCTCTGCTGTTTCGTGAAGTCCACAATCATCTCCTTAGTTTTGTTGACGTTGAGTGTGAGGTTATTTTCCTGACACCACACTCCGAGGGCCCTCACCTCCTCCCTGTAGGCCGTCTCGTCGTTGTTGGTAATCAAGCCTACCAGTGTCGTGTCGTCCGCAAACTTGATGATTGAGTTGGAGGCGTGCGTGGCCACGCAGTCGTGGGTGAACAGGGAGTACAGGAGAGGGCTCAGAACGCACCCTTGTGGGGCCCCAGTGTTGAGGATCAGCGGGGAGGAGATGTTGTTGCCTACCCTCACCACCTGGGGGCGGCCCGTCAGGAAGTCCAGTACCCAGTTGCACAGGGCGGGGTCGAGACCCAGGGTCTCGAGCTTGATGACGAGCTTGGAGGGTACTATGGTGTTGAATGCCGAGCTGTAGTCAATGAACAGCATTCTCACATAGGTATTCCTCTTGTCCAGATGGGTTAGGGCGGTGTGCAGTGTGGTTGAGATTGCATCGTCTGTGGACCTATTTGGGCGGTAAGCAAATTGGAGTGGGTCTAGGGTGTCAGGTAGGGTGGAGGTGATATGGTCCTTGACTAGTCTCTCAAAGCACTTCATGATGACGGAAGTGAGTGCTACGGGGCGGTAGTCGTTTAGCTCAGTTACCTTAGCTTTCTTGGGAACAGGAACAATGGTGGCCCTCTTGAAGCATGTGGGAACAGCAGACTGGTATAGGGATTGATTGAA
This sequence comes from Oncorhynchus mykiss, assembly GCF_013265735.2. Lineage (NCBI taxonomy): Eukaryota > Metazoa > Chordata > Actinopteri > Salmoniformes > Salmonidae > Oncorhynchus > Oncorhynchus mykiss. The sequence goes on along the minus strand of NC_048575.1, from coordinate 72,225,949 downwards.
TATGTCCGTAAACACACCGGCCAGCTGGTCTGCGCATGCTCTGATGGCGCGGCTGGGGATGCCTTCTGGGCCTGCAGCCTTGCGAGGGTTAACACGTTTAAATGTCTTACTCACCTCGGCTGCAGTGAAGGAGAGACCGCATGTTTTCGTTGCAGGCCGTGTCAGTGGCACTGTATTGTCCTCAAAGCGGGCAAAAAAGTTATTTAGTCTGCCTGGGAGCAGGACATCCTGGTCCGTGACTGGGCTGGATTTCTTCCTGTAGTCCGTGATTGACTGTAGACCCAGCCACATGCCTCTTGTGTCTGAGCCGTTGAATTGAGATTCTACTTTGTCTCTGTACTGACGCTTAGCTTGTTTGATAGCCTTGCGGAGGGAATAGCTGCACTGTTTGTATTCGGTCATGTTACCAGACACCTTGCCCTGATTAAAAGCAGTGGTTCGCGCTTTCAGTTTCACGCGAATGCTGCCATCAATCCACGGTTTCTGGTTAGGGAATGTTTTAATCGTTGCTATGGGAACGACATCTTCAACGCACGTTCTAATGAACTCACACACCGAATCAGCGTATTCGTCAATGTTGTTGTCTGACGCAATACGAAACATGTCCCAGTCCGCGTGGTGAAAGCAGTCTTGGAGTGTGGAGTCAGCTTGGTCGGACCAGCGTTGGACAGACCTCAGCGTGGGAGCCTCTTGTTTTAGTTTCTGTCTGTAGGCAGGGATCAACAAAATGGAGTCGTGGTCAGCTTTTCCGAAAGGGGGGCGGGGCAGGGCCTTATATGCGTCGCGGAAGTTAGAGTAACAATGATCCAAGGACTTTCCACCCCTGGTTGCGCAATCGATATGCTGATAAAATTTAGGGAGTCTTGTTTTCAGATTAGCCTTGTTAATCTGTTACACCCAAACAAAGAAAACTAAGGCCAGGGCGTGACAATTATAAAAAACATTTGCCATGTTTCTGTCGATATTATGGATCTAATTTGTCATTTTTTTTCGGCGTTGTCGTGACTGCAATTTCAGGTGGATTTCTCAACAAAACGAGAACAAGAAAAGGAGATATTTCGGCTATAAAAATAATCTTTATGGAACAAAATGAACATTTGCTGTTTAACTGGGAGTCTCGTGAGTGAAAACATCCGAAGCTCATCAAAGGTAAACAATTTAATTTGATTGCTTTTCTGATTTTCGTGACCAAGATTCCTGCTGCTAGCTGGACATAATACTATGCTAGGCTATCGATAAACTTACACAAATGCTTGTCTTGCTTTGGCTGTAAAGCATCATTTCAAAATCTGAGATGAAAGGGTGATTAACAGGCTTAATTAAAAGGCTAAGCTGTGTTTCACTATATTTCACTTGTGATTTCATGAATATGAATATTTTCTAGTAAGATTTTTTGTCCGTTGCATTATGCTAATTAGTGTAGTTGATGACAATTCTCCCGGATCCGGGAGGAGTAGTTCTAAGAAGTACTTTTTCACTTTCTGTTTGAAGGTCTTGTAAGAAGCTGCTGGTATTTTTTCCATTCTGCTTCTGTTCAATTTAGTCACAAGGTCAAGACAAAGAACCTTTGAGAGTGACCACAGTTTTTCAGTCCATCCTGTCTTTTACTATCTTCCAAGGGCACAGCTGTGTGGGGATATGAAGAGAACAGAGGCTGACTTGAACAGAGAGGAGTAACAGAACTATCGTCATCACTTGTTTGTGTGCTATGACCCAATACACATAGCCACAATAAGAAAACAAGGTAGCTTATGATGCCCTGATCTGCCGGGGTGGGGTGGAACCTGCCATGACTAAGCATTTTTAGGTCTACTATATAAGACCTCAGCATTTCCTGTATTGTCGGGCTCTCAACGAATCACCTAAGCGTGTGTTGTTGACCAGCTCCATTATTATAATAATTCATTGATACCATATTAAAGTTTGATTGCCTGAAGAATTATCCAAGTCTCTCCTGATTCTTTAGAACTTCCACAACATTCTTAGCAACGAGGATGGGAAGCTGACCTTCACCTGCTGACTGTCCCTGAGGACCTGGTTAAACTGTGCAGAGGAGTAGCCCCCTGGTACTCAGGGTAGACCACACTCCAAGAGTGAGCAGATGGAACCCGCCTTAGATCCAAGAACGACGCGTCGGCAGGTGTATACAGCATCCCGAACATAGACTATAGAGGTGATATTGGTTTTTCTTGAAAGCAATTATTTCCGTGGAAAGCCAGGAGCAACTGGTATGCCTTAGGCAACAAGACTAATGTGGGAGGCTCTGAGGAGCACTCTTAATTAGGTGAGCCTGGCGACCGGGACAACAAGACTAGTGTGGGAGGCTCCGAGGAGCACTCTTAATTAGGTGAGCCTGGTGACCGGGGCAACAAGACTAGTGTGGGAGGCTCTGAGGAGCACTCTTAATTAGGTGAGCCTGGTGACCGGGGCAACAAGACTAGTGTGGGAGGCTCTGAGGAGCACTCTTAATTAGGTGAGCCTGGTGACCGGGGCAACAAGACTAGTGTGTGAAGTTCTGAGGAACGTTCTCAACTAGGTGAGCCTGTGGAACTGATCAGTAAGTTTAATATAAATGCATTGAAATTATATGGTATAAAATAGTAACGTGCACCTGTGATAGCTATAAACCAAACCCCATTTTAGAAATAAGAAAATACTTCTGTAGAATTGAAGCCCACATCCAACAGACAGCCCTAAGATATCAGTTGACAAAAATAACTGCTTCTCACACAGTTGAAACTAAGTACCATAGCAAAACTGTGTTTTCTTTTTATGTGGGTAAGATGCCAATTTGGATTAGTTCTCCAGTGGTTCAACAAGAATTAGGCAATATTTTAGCAGCCATGCAATTACATGATTTAGGTTGTAGGAACTGACCACTCCTTTATTTTGTGTTTGTGAGTGTGAGTGAGATTGGAACTCAACATGGGATTGGTGGCAGAAGTGGGATGCTCTACCGCATAGTGCGATGTGGGTGGACCGAGTTTAATGGCGTCACGAAAAAGGATGTGTGATTCTGTCTGGATGGAGCATCAGTGAAGGTCTGCAAAGAAGATACCGGTGGCACTCTCCGTGGGAGTGTGAGGGAAATTCCTGTGGATCCGCCCTGACCAGTCCTCCACTGATGATTGCCTGGGGTAACACACCCCATTCACCAATGTGAACAGGTCAACCCACGGAATGTCAGGAAGCCAATTTAAAAATGATTTTATAAGGATCCAAAATTCCAGAGAGGGGATTTGGCATTGGCAGTACTGTTAGCAGGCATAGGATATACAGTGGAGGCAAAAAAGTATTTAGTCAGCCACTAATTGCCACAAATTTCAGTTAGTGAAATCTCTGCAAAGAAAAACTTGGACAAACTTTAAGGCTATTGTGTCGTTATTATGTGCCTGATGTTAAGACCACAAACTGTTATAATTGGGTAATCTGCGGGATTTACCTGTCATTTCAATAGGGTTAGAAGCTGTTTAGAAGCGTATGGACCTAGACCTGGCGCCCCGGTACCGCTTGGATGGTAGGAGTCTTTGACAATTTTTAGGGCCTTCCTCTGACAACGCCTGGTATAGAGGTCCCGGATGGCAGGAAGCTTGGCCCCAGTGATGTACTGGGCCATTCGCACTACCCTCTGTAGTGCCTTGTGTTCAGAGGCCGAGCAGTTGCCATACCAGGCAGTGATGCAACCAGTTGGCAGTGATGCAACTACAGATGTTCTCGATGGTGCAGCTGTAGAACCCTATGAGGATCTGAGGACCCATGCCAAATCTTTTCAGTCTCCTGAGGGGAAATAGGTTTTGTCGTGCCCTCTTCACGACTGTCTTGGTGTGCTTGGACCATGTTAATTTGTTGGTGATGTGGACAACAAGGAACTTGAAGCTCTCAACCTGCTTCACCGCAAACCCGTCGATGAGAATGGGGGTGTGCTCGGTCCTCTTTTCCTTTTCTCCACAATCATCTCCTTTGTCTTGATCACGTTGAGGGATAGGTTGTTGTCCTGGCAGCACAGGTGTCCTGGCCAGGTCTCTGACCTCCTCCCTGTAGGCTGTCTCACCATTGTCAGTGATCAGGCCTACCACTGTTGTGTCATTGTAAAACTTAATGATGTTGTTGCCTGGCCGTGCAGTCATGAGCAAACGGGGAGTACAAGACGGGACTGAGCATGCACACCTGAGGTGCCCCTGTGTTGAGGATTAGCGTCGCAGATTTGTTGTGACCTACCCTTACCACCAGCCCGTCAGGAAGTCCATGATCCAGTTGCTGAGGAAGGTGTTTGGTCCCAGGATCCTTAGCTTAGTGATGAGCTTTGAGGGCACTATGGTGTTGAACGCTGAGCTGTAGTCAATGAATAGCATTCCTTTTGTCCAGGTGGAAAAGGGCAGTGTCGAGTGCAATAGGGATTGCATCATCTGTGGATCTGTTGGGGCGGTGTGCAAATTTGAGTGCGTCTAGGGTTTCACGGATAATGGTGTTGATATGAGCAATGACCAGCCTTTCAAAGCACTTCATGGCTACAGACGTGAGTGCTACGGGTCGGTAGTCATTTAGGCAGTTTACCTTATTGTTCTTGGGCACAGGGACTATTGTGGTCTATTTAAAACATGTTGGTATTACAGGCTCAGGCAGGGAGAGGTTGAAAATGTCACAGTACACATCCTGGTAATCCGTCTGGCCCAGCGCCCTTGTGAATGTTGACCTGTTTAAAGGTCTTACTCACATCGGTTGCTGAGAGCGTGATCACACAGTATTCTGGAACAGCTGGTGCTCTCATGCATGTTTCAGTGTTATTTGCCTCGAAATGAGCAAAGAATTAGTTTAGCTCGTCTGGTAGGCTTGTGTCACTAGGCAGCTCTCGGTTGTGCTTCCCTTTGCAGTCTGTAATGGTTTGCAAGCCCGGCCACATCCGACGAGCGTCAGAGCCGGTGTAGTACGATTTGATCTTAGTCCTGTATTGATGCCTTGCCTATTTGATGGTTCGTCGGAGGGCATAGCGGGATTTCTTATAATCTTCCCGGGTTAAAGTCATGCTCCTTGAAAGCTGCAGCTCTAGTCTTGAGCTAAGTGCAGATGTTGACTGGTATCCATGGCTAGACTACAATGTTAGGGTAGACTACAATGAAATCAATTACTTCTAATAAGGAGAGAATAATACTTTTGGATTGTTTTGTTTTCTATGATAAGAGTCAGTGACGAATACATTGATAAGGAGGGTTGGTTTAAATCGAATAATTGTTGACCTTATGCGAATGGTAATATGTTTTTAGTGGTTTTTATTTAGCACTCAAATTAATGTCATATTTCAGTAATTTGAAGAAGTTGAGGTTTCAATACAAGGCTAAAAGATGTATAGAAGGATTGAGCTTTGAGACTGACAGGTGAAAGCCTATGGTGCCCGCTGGGCCAGAGCGTGCTGTAATATATGTTTTTTTTGACAATTTCCAATTATCATTACATCATTTTATAGTTTTGGTAAACACTAATGATTAGGAAAAAGTTTAGAATTTAGTAATAGTCCTATGTGTGATTCAGACCATGACAACGACAGCTACCCTTTACTGCTGAAGACAGTGATGTTTGACCTGTTGTAGACAGAGGTTTGCTCTCACAAGGTTGGCTCATTGGGAGTGGAATTTTGGCTGAACGCCCAGACTCTGATTGCAAGGTGTTCTTTTCTAAGCTGGGAGCAAGCGCTTTCCTGAGAAAGGATCCACTTGGCAATCTTTGACAATGACAATGGTTAGAACTGTATATGGTATGTGTAGAAGGTTAAAGGTTTTAATCTCAGTGACACAACAGAAGCCATTTACTTTAATGTACTAGTGTAAGAAAGCACTCTCCTAAAGTGTTTCTTTAATTGCTTGGTTGAAATTATGCTTAGATTATGACATAATTGTCTTACATTATTAACTATTGCTTACATGTACTGTTTTATACATTGAATATTTGCTTGTTTATTCTCATAAGGATTAGCCCCTTTTTTTCAATTTTCGCCTAAAATGTCATACTCAAATCTAACTGCCTATAGCTCAGGCCCTCAAGCAAGGATATGCATATTCCTGATACCATTTGAAAGGAAACAATTTGACTTTTTCTGAAATGTGAAAGGAATGTAGTAGAATATAACACAATAGATCGGTTAAAAGATCTGGTAAAAAAATGTTTACTTTGTATTTATTTGAATCATAATTTTTGAACTGCAAGAGAAAGGCCAACATGTATTATTCCACCCCAGGTGCTCTTTAGATTTCGGCCACTAGATGGCAGCAGCGTATGTGCAAAGTTTTAGACTGTTCTAATGAACCATTGTATTTCTGTTAAAAATATTGTGTCAAGACTGCTCAAATGTGCCTAATTTGTTTATTAATAACTTTCATTTTCAAAATTGTGCACTCTCCTCAAACAATAGCATGGCATTATTTCACTGTAATATCTACTATAATTTGGACAGTGCAGTTAGATTAACAAGAATTTAAGCTCTCTGACAATATCAGATATGGCTATGTCCTGGGAAATGTTCATGTTACTTACAACATCATGCTAATCGCATTGACCTTCATTAGCTCAACCGTCCCGTGGACAGGACACTGATCCCGAAGAAGTTTTAAGAACAAATTCTTATTTACAATGACGGCCTAGGAACAGTGTGTTAACTGCATTGTTCAGGGGGAGAATGACCTATTTTTACCTTGTCAGCTTGGGGATTTGATCTAGCAACTTTTCGGTTACTAAGCCTACGCTCTAACCACTAGGCTACCTGCCGCCCCAAAAAGTCATATGTATATTTTAGGCCGTCATTGTAAATAAGAATTTGTTCTTAACTGACTTGCCTAGTTAAATACACGTAAAAACAAAAAAAAGTACAATTAAATGTAAGGGTATTAATTCTGATTTGATTTGTTATTTTTATTATTTTTATTTAACCAGGAGTGTTGTTTTTTTTTTTTTTTTTTTACATATTAATCACAATGTGGGGCATTTGTCAAAAGGGAGGATTACCAATCCCTTGAGGCTTTTTGGTTAAATATGCAGATTGATTTTGTTTACATGCCTGCCTGTAAAAGGAAGAAGTGTATGGCTGTTTGTTTTGTTTGTTCTGTTTCTGTCTTGCTTAATATAAATCTCACCAGATTGGGTCTGCTGGATGGTAGAGATTTCTCCCTAAGAATTAGCTGTCTAACTCCCTGACTCTGTAACTCTGCGGTGAGGTTGGCAATATGATGGGGGATTATTAGCCAATTAAAACATTTTAAACTCTGTGTTGTTATTCCCTTTGATATGTGTCTTTGAAATTTGTATTAATAATATTGGTAGAAATAATAATTTGTCATACAGTAAATAATTTGTCTGGATTTCTTGAATCAGAAATTCCCGAAACTAAACTGTTGTTCTAAACTGCCCTAAACTAAACTGTTGGTATCTATATGCATGGAAAGGGTAATTCGGCCGAGAACAGTGTGGACCTCAAACCCCCTCTGACCGGCTAAAGTAATGCCAAAAATGGAGTTTAGTATGGTCCCTCACCAATTCTACTGTGAGACCTGAGTCCAAGCCAGCAACCTGTACACAGTATCCAGTCGAAGCTATCAACTACCCTTTCTCTCATGCCTTTTCTCTCAGGAGTGCAACAGGAGTCCACGTGGAGTGAGGATGGAGAGTGATCTGTTCCAAACTTCCCTCATGTTGCTGGTATACTGGTTGGCAAATGTACATAATGGGTGGTAAAGGTGGTGGCGGCCCAGGTGGGACATCAGTCTGTTTGGGAGAATCAGATTATTCCTCAGACATTGAAATCGGGACATTATCACGGGCCTTCCACTTTGAACATGTGTGCCATTGGGATAACGAACTGTAAAACTCTCCGAAGAAGAAAATTAAGAGACGCCAGAAGATTGAATGCTGGGGAAGGAGAGGGTTAGAAATTTGTCCACAATTATTACTTGGGGTATCAGGTTGAATGTGGAGGTCTATACACTGCAACATTTATAGGAATTTAGACTAAGAATGCATTAAGATACTGATCTGTAATTATAACCGGGATGAGAAAGTTAAGGCTAGAATTATGGATAATTATCCTGTATGTAAATGTACTTGCTGGTATTGCCGATGTGTGCTAAGTTGTGGGTTTCAGCATTGAGTGATAGAACCAACGTGAGTAACTGAGCAATGTCATTCTAAATTTGGGTTGGATAATTCATTGGGTTTTTAATTATGATTTGAAAATTGAAAGATTTTTTGTAACTAACTAACTGACTAGCAATTTTTTATTTGTATGTTTATAACTGTATAAGTAAGGAGAAATTAAAGTGTTATGGGTTAGATACAATTATTTATGTGTAAATGTACTTGTGGAGAAGGTGGTCATTGTGGAAGGAGAGCCCTGCTGGCCCCTGGTTGGGTCCTTTGTGTATTGATGAAGCATGTACTCCTGTTTGATCTACCTATGTTTTGAACTATTTGTGTTAATAATGCTGCTTTAATATGATTTTTCTTGAGTTGAGACATGAGTCCCATTCTTCTCTACAGATCCTCTCAAGTTCTGTCAGGTTGGATGTGGAGCGTTGCTGCACAGTTATTTTCAGGTCTCTTCAGATATGTTCAATTGATTACAAGTCTGGGCTCTGGCTGGGCCACTCAAGGACATTCAGAGACTTATCCTGAAGCCACTCGTGCATTGTCTTGACTGTGTGCTTAGGGTTGATGTGCCTTTTACTAAAAAGTGGATTTTGTTTGGCTCTATGGACAATTCCTTTGACCTCATGGCTTGGATTTAGCTGCCACCAACATGATGCTTGGCATTCAGATCAAAGAGCTCATTCTTGGTTTCATCAGACCAGGGAATCTTGTTTCTCATGATCTGAGAATCATTATGTGCCTTTTGAAAAACTCTAAGCATACTGTCATGTGCCTTTTCTGAGGAGTGGCTTCCGTCTGGCCACGCTATCATAAAGGACTGATTGGTGGAGTACGGCAGAGTTGGTTGTCCTTCTGGAAGGTTCTCCTATCTCCACAGAGGAACTCTAGAGCTTAGAAAGTCGTAGAAACATTCCAAGGTGTTTAATACCACTTTGTGTTATAAAGTGGTATTAACATTTATTTGTAAAAACAATTCTACGATCTACACATTTTACACAAATGTCAAATTGGAAGACATATTAATGAGTAAGTATTCAACCCCCTGAGTCAATACATGTTTGAATAACCTTTTGCAGCGATTACAGCTTTTTGGGTAAGTCAATAAGAGCTTTGCACACCTTGATTGCACAATATTTGCCCATTATTCTTTCAAAAAAATTGTCAAGCTCTGTCAAGTTGGTTGTTAATCATTGCTAGACAACCATTTTCAAGTCTTGCTATAGGTTTTCAAGACGATTTCAAATCAAAGGCCACTCAGGAACATTAAATGTTGTCTTGGTAAGCAACTCCGGTGTGTAGTTGGAAGCAGACTGAACCAGGTTTTCCTCTAGGATTTTTCCTGTGCTGAGGTCGATTCCATTTAATTTTATCCTAAACAAATGTCCAGTCATTGCGGATGACAATCGTACCCATGACATGATGCAGCCACCACCATTCTTGAAAATATGAAAAATGGTACTCAGTAACATGGTTTCCATCCTACCATTTCATGAGAATGAATTACTTGATGCATTAAAAAAGTCACGACTGGGCTGATGGAAACAATTTCATAAATGCCGACATACAAATTGTTCGTTCGACATGGTGGGATCTTTTTGTGTCTGTCAAATGAATTATGCAAGAAATGGCAGTGGAAATGCCTTTATTGATATAATAACCATCATATCGAAGTAAACTTGGAGTGATGATTCAGTGTGTGCTATAGGCTACAGATTAAATAAATTGTCATGGACTTCATAGGGTGGTGAATGTGCAAGATGATGAGCTTAATGATTGTTTCCAATAAATATCAAGGGTCTTATTCTGGTGACATAATGATCGATGCTTGGCTGCCGTTTGACAAATACAAATATAAAAAGAAGATGAAACCTATTTAACTTTTATTTTCATTCGGTAAATGGTGATTTAATGGCAAAAGTGATGTTGATGTGCACTACGTCATCACGCACAGCCTTTATCTGCAAAAAGTCAGTTTGATGGAAATACTTATCTGGTCGGAATATGCTCATATAACCTAGCTAGTGATGTGCTGTGTTGGATTAGCCCAAAACATAACGCTTTATATTCAGTACAAAAAGTTCATTTCTTTGACATATTTTTTCCAGTATTACTTTAATTTGTATTTATTTTTTATTTTTTATTTATTTCACCTTTATTTAACCAGGTAGGCAAGTTGAGAACAAGTTGTCATTGACAATTGCGACCTGCTCCAGATAAAGCAAAGTAATTCGACACATACAACAACACAGAGTTACACATGGAGTAAAACAAAAACATACAGTCAATAATACAGTAGAAAAATAAGTCTATATACAGTGAGCAAATGAGGTGAGATAAGGGAGGTAATGGCAAAAAAAAGGCCATGTTGGCAAAGTAAATACAATATAGCAAGTAAAACACTGGAATGGTAGATTTGCAGTGGAAGAATGTGCAAGGTAGAGATATACATAATGGGGTGCAAAGCAGCAAAATAAATAAATAGAGTAGGGGGAGAGGTAGTTGTTTGGGCTAAATTATAGATGGGCTATGTACAGGTGCAGTAATCTGTGAGCTGCTCTGACAGCTGGTGCTTAAAGCTAGTGAGGGAGATAAGTGTTTCCAGTTTCAGAGATTTTTGTAGTTCGTTCCAGTCATTGGCAGCAGAGAACTGGAAGGAGAGGCGGCCAAAGACATAATTGGTTTTGGGGGTGACCAGAGAGCACGTGCTACAGGTGGGTGCTGCTATGTTGACCAGCGAGCTGAGATAAGGGGGGACTTTACATAGCAGGATCTTGTAGATGACCTGGAGCCAGTGGGTTTGGCGACGAGTATAAAGCGAGGGCCAGCCAACGAGAGAGTACAGGTCGCAGTGGTGGGTAGTATATGGGGCTTTGGTGACAAAACGGATGGCACTGTGATAAACTGCATCCAATTTATTGAGTAGGGTATTGAAGGCTATTTTGTAAATGACATCGCCGAAGTCGAGGATCGGTAGGATGGTCAGTTTTACAAGGGTATGTTTGGCAGCATGAGTGAAGGATGCTTCATTGCAAAATAGGAAGCCAATTCTAGATTTAACTTTGGATTGGATATGTTTGATGCGAGTCTGGAAGGAGAGTTTACAGTCTAACCAGACACCTAGCTATTTGTAGTTGTCCACATATTCAGTCAGAACCGTTCAGAGTAGTGATGTTGGACGGGCGGGCAGATGCAGGCAGCGATCGGTTGAAGAGCATGCATTTAGTTTTACTTGTATTTAAGAGCAATTTGAGGCCACGGTAGGAGAGTTGTATGGCATTGAAGCTCATCTGCATGGTTGTTAACACAGTGTCCAAAGAAGGGCCAGAAGTATACAGAATGGTGGTGTCTGCGTAGAGGTGGATCAGAGACTCACCAGCAGTAAGAGCGACATCATTAATGTATACAGAGAAGAGAGTCGGTCCAAGAATTGAACCCTGAGGCACCCCCATAGAGACTGTTAGAGGCCCGGACAACAGCCCCTCCGATTTGACACACTGAAATCTATCAGAGAAGTAGTTGGTGAACCAGGCGAGGCAATCATTTGAGAAACCAAGGCTATCGAGTCTGCCGATGAGGATGTGGTGATTGACTGAGTCGAAAGCCTTGGCCAGATCAATGAATATGGCTGCACGGTATTGTTTCTTATCGATGGCGGTTAAGATATCGTTTAGGACCTTGAGCGTGGCTGAGGTGCACCCATTACCAGCTCTGAAACCAGATTGCATAGCGGAGAAGGTATGATGGGATTCGAAATTGTTTGTAATCTGTTTGTTGACTTGGCTTTCGAAGACCTTAGAAAGGCAGCGTAGGAAAGATATAGGTCTGTAGCAGTTTGGGTCAAGAGTGTCCCCCCCTTTGAAGAGGGGGATGACCGCAGCTGCTTTTCAATCTATGGGAATCTCAGACGACACAAAAGAGAGGTGAACAGGCTAGTAATAGGGGTTGCAACAATTTTGGCAGATAATTTTTAGAAAGAAAGGGTCCAGATTGTCTAGCCCGGCTGATTTGTAGGGGTCCAGATTTTGCAGCTCTTTCAGAACATCAGCTGACTGGATTTTGGAGAAGGAGAAATGGGGAAGGCTTGGACGAGTTGCTGTGGGGGGTGCAGTGCTGTTGACCGGGGTAGGGGTAGCCAGGTGGAAAGTATGGCCAGCCGTAAAAAAATGCTTTTTGAAATTCTCAATTATAGTGGATTTATCGGTGGTGACAGTGTTTACTAACCTCAGTGCAGTGGGCAGCTGGAAGGAGGTGTTCTTATTCTCCATGGACTTTACAGTGTCCCGGAACTTTTTTGAGTTAGTGTTGCAGGATGCAAATTTCTGCTTGAAAATGCTAGCCTTGGCATTTCTAACTGCCTGTGTATATTGGTTTCTAGCTTCCCTGAAAAGTTGCATATCACGGGGGCTGTTCGATGCTAATGCAGAATGCCATAGGATGTTTTTGTGTTGGTTAAGGGCAGTCAGGTCTGGAGAGAACCAAGGGCTATATCTGTTCCTGGTTCTAAATTTCTTGAATGGGTCATGCTTATTTAAGATGAATGCCTTATTGCAAATAGGATGCATATTTTGGAATATGTTTATTCTGTATAGGTTACCTTCATTTCACAATGCTATTTATGTTAGTGTTGTGGAGTAACTACAGTGTTGTTGATCCATCCTCAGTTATCTCCTATCACAGCAATTAAACTCTGTAACTCCATTGGCCTCATAATGAAATCCCAGAGTGGTTTCCTTCCTCTCCTGCAACTGATTTAGGAAGGATGCCTGTATCTTTGTAGTGAGTGGGTGTACTGATACATCATCCAAAGTGTAAAATTAATGACTGCACCATGCTCAAACTAATATTCAGTGTCTGCTTTTTTTACCATCTATCAATAGGTGCCCTTCTTTGCGAAACGCAGGAACCAAATATAGCTATCTCGCCCTCTCTGTCTTTCGCTAGCTTCTCCTTCATTTTTGAAGAAATTAATTTGTTCGAAACTGTTTAACTTTTGCTTTTCTCTCTCTTTGAGTCAACTACTCACCACATTTTATGCACTGCAGCGCTAGCTAGCCGAAACGTGTACTTTCAGTACTAGATTCATTCTCTGATCCTTTGATTGGATGAACAACATGTCAGTTAATGCTGCAAGAGCTCTGATAAGTTGGAGGAAGTTCTCCGGAAGTTGTAAAAATTACAGTTTTTGTAAGGGGGTGAGAAATACGAGCCTCCTAGGTTTTGTGTTGACGTCAATGTACACAGAGGAGGACGGAAACTAGCTGTCCTCCGGCTACACCATAGAGCTACCCTACAGCGTGCTGTTGAGGCTACTGTAGACCTTCATTGCAAAACATTGTGTTTTAATCAATTATTTGTTGACATTAATATACTTAGAAGTTATCCTTTTTAGATAAAACTATACTAATGTTTCACTATATTTATTTTTATTAAATTAATTGAGGAGAATGGTCCTCCCGTTCCTCGTCTCAGGAGGCTCCACTGGTTCACACTCATTGGGGTTATTCCGTAAAAAAATTCTGGAAGCCTTATCAAGTCCAACGTCTTCACTCCACATTATCCTTCCAACCTTGAACCCATCACCGGAAGCCAATTCAATGTCTTCTCTCCACGAATTCCTTTTCCCCTCGAATTTATATTAATACGAAACACTCCCTTGAGGATATTGCAATGTGAACACCTTATCAGCTGCCAGGCCATGGTGGGGGGAAAGTGAAGGGGAGAGGCTGTCAGAAGCCGAGGCTGTGATTTACCTCCAGGGGTTTTTGCCATATCCAATAAATGTAAAGAAACGGCTTGATGAAAGTTCCAGGGTTCTTGCATGTAATCACAGAGCAGGGGCTGTGGTGGAGGAAACGAGGATGCAGCAAAGTGTGTGTTTTATTGGTCCTTAGGGCTACCAAGTCAGGGCTGATTTATTCCACAAAGTTATCCCCTCTTTGGCCCACTTCACTCCCCTATAGGGACCTAGAAGGACTGTATAGGGGAATGAAAAATAGTGTAAACTAGATATAACTATTTCTTACACCTCCCCTAAGAGAAATGTCAGGATAGAAAGAAGCAGAGAGAGTAATGTGTTTAAAGCCGTTAATAACTTTGTTTGAACCTCAGTCCTTGACTCCTTCTCCTGATCCATAACCCATGACCCATGAAACCCCCCTGGAGAGTTCTGGGTTTATATGGCAATATGTTTTAATAACCCAGCCATAAGAAACCTCCACTAGGTGCATCTGTGTGTAACATATGTGTACGTGCATGTGTGTGCTTGAGAGCCCAGTCTGATGCATCCCCTGAGGAGATCAAATCAGTGTGTGTGAAATGGAGGACATTGGTAGAGTGCCATTCCTCACCTACACTAAGTGGGCAATGCCTGTATGAGCAAGAAGATCGTTCAGTATGCATTTTTTGATTTTCCTCGGTGGAATGAATCTCATATACAGTAAAGTATGGTGCCCAGGATATTACTCTGTTTGGATATAAATTACTTTTGCTGTAGCAGAGAAAATATTGTTTTGCCACCATAGGCAGAATCATAATGTATACAAACACGTAAAGAACTAACTGTGTCACATGTTATGGTAAGGCATGTTGAAAATGAAAGCTATTTGGTGCTTGATGGAGTGTGAAATCTCTTGATTGGCCACTGCTCTAGGCTGGTGCAGATCAAGCTGAGAGCACATGTCTGGAACTACGAGCATCATAATGTACATATACCTGTTTATTTAGAAACATTCTACCTGGAGATGATGATTTGTGTTCTCTCATTCTCTCCTACTTATATAGACAAACTTCCAATACATCTTCCCCTTATATGTTTCCAGTGCATTCCACAGTTCCAAGGGTAATTTCCCTCTGTGAGAGCATCCTAGGCGAATGGGAAAGGGAAGCAGTCTATTTGTTTAATTCCACTCTCACTCGTGTTCTTCATTTTTTTGGATGCCAAAACCATCCTTCATTGAACAAGGAAAACCTAAAGAAATACAGAGATATTCAGAGGATCATTTTCACCTGGATACAACTTTTAGATTGCATCTCTGTCAATTGCTAGTGTATGCTGAAATTAGTCAGAGAGAAAAAAAAACACTTGTAGTAGCTAGGCAACTTGAGTAAAGCACTATTGAACTGCATGTGCCTCATACTTTTGAATGAATTTGAAAGCAAATGTTTATTTGTAGCTTCCAAACCATTACTGAAGGAGCACAGGAAAGAGAGAATATTCAGATACTGTATGCTGTCATTCCAGGGGTCTTCTGGGTAACCATCTGGCGTGTGTTGTAACTGCCTCGGCTCACCTACATGGAGACGTCAAACCTTTTGAAGGTCTAGGATGTCTACCTCACTGGCCATGTTAGGTCTATTTCCCTGCTTTTGAGAGGAGCTGGCTAGTGTCCCTGGAGACTTTGAGCAATTGCACTAAGCTAACAATAAGCTAACATTAATTATCTTCAAACTCAGAGACATAACAATGGTATCGATGAGTCAGGGTTTCCGTTAGCCGTCAATTGCCGGCTTTTGGCCAAAAATGTATTTATAGTTGATAAATAAAAATGTTGCCGGCCAAAATTACCTGGAGAAATAATGATTTTTATTAATTGATGAAAATACCAGTCGATGGAAATACATTTGACCGTTATGCTCATCAGTCTCTAGGTTAATTTGCATTAAATTAAATTGACCTGTGTGTATTTTCGTTGGTCATCATGTATCTTATTTAACTAATACAACGATCACACTCGCAAAGCATACAGAGCATATTTTGGGTGGGATTTCTCCTGCAGCTCCTCAGCTGGTTGCGTTATAAGTCAATTCACTGTGCAACATTTCTAAATGCAATCGTTTGTTAAAAAAGGTTTTGGTGCACGATTAAAAATATCTACTATTTTCATTTCCCAACTGTTAATTGAAGCACGCAACAGGCTATCAGCACATCAGCCACCACTTTACGATGTGAGCTGGAGGCAGTATGCCTTTTGGAAGCGTACTTAATGATTTTATTTATTTATGTATTCGGCTAATTTATTTCCATTTACTTTCCTATTTGTTTTCATATCAACTATCTTTTGTTGTCCAGAAGTCAAGGCACAATCCTAGTCATATTAGCAACCCATCCAAGTTTTGCATCTTTAGTTTCCCCCTCTTTCATCTCTGTCACCTATGGAACTGCTCTCAGGTGCACTGTTTAGAATGGTGTTTTCCCAGGTGCGTTGTTTAGAATGGTGTTTTCCCAGGTGCGTTGTTTAGAATGGTGTTTTCCCAGGTGCGTTGTTTAGAATTGTGTTTTCCTTGAAGTAGTTCCCAGGACCAATGGAAGCGAAACAGACCCATTATGTCAAATATCCACCACCATATTTTACAATAGGTATGAGGTTATTTTCTGTATTTGCATCCTTCTTTCGATGCCAAACCCACCACTGATTTGCGTGCCATAGACCTCTATTTTCATCTCATCTGAAACAGGGTCGTCACTTCAGCTAAGCTGAGGGTATGGAAAAGTGACAGGGATTAAGAGTGGGGATTCATTCACCTCAGTCATTAGGGGACCTAACAGTCTACAAACACATACAGAAATTAGCTGCATACGCAAAAAAAACTCGAGTTTAGTTTCATGTCAAGAAACAGAAGCAGTTACCTGTTCACTGCAGCTGCCTCAATGAGCTCTCTATAGTCCTAAAGCAAGTCAGACAGACATGGTTCACATGGTCCTAAAGCCAGCCCGCTAAGACCACTAAACTGCATTTGCCTTTTAATCGTGATTTAATTGATTTTAGGAGCCTATATTAAATTGTTGGTGTTGAGCTAGGTTAGGCTATTGCCAAAATCAGTTGACACCCTCCCATCTGACCATAAGCACCCGAGTCCAATCCAAGTACCATTTAGCAAACTCCAGGTGTTGGTATTTGTTCATTTCCTCAAAAATTGCATTTTTTTTGGCAACCCTTCTATAATAGCCTATTGGCATGGACATTTGTAAGACTTGGTTCCCCAAAGATGTGACCAAGATCTGTAATTCTGTAACTGTGGCCGTTTTTTGTAGATAATGTTTCCACCATTGTTTCTTATGACCGAAAATAGCTTCTGGACATCACAACAGTGATCACTAACCTAGATTTGGATTCGGCTGCGCAGGACATACTGCTCACCCTGGACCATGCCCTAATCCCCAAAACTCGGAAAAGGAGGAGATAGCATAAGAGAGGCCGACGTGCGGGCACCCTGACGAAACTACATTGACAAATAAATAATCTGCCTCTAGGGGCCTTCTATTGGCGAAAATACAATCACTGGAGTCAAACTGGGCTAGCTCTGTTCCAGACAACCCTATCAATGGGACCTGAAGAAATGCAATATCCTATAATATTTTAAGTTGTAGACCACAGTATTTACCAAGACAGTTTCCATCTATATTTTTCGTAGCTTTATATTTACCCCCACAAACCGATGCTAGCACTAAGATCACACCCAACGAGCAGTATAGGGCCATAAGCAAACAAGAAAATGTTCATCCAGCAGCATCGCTTTTAGTGGCCACTGATTTTGATGCAGGGAAACTGACATAATTCTTACCTAATGTCTCCTGTGCACTAGAAGAGGCAACACTCTAGATCACATTTACTCCACACACAGAAATGCATACAAAGGTCTCCATTAGCCTACATTTGGCAAATTTGGCAATAACTCTATCCCAATTCTTCTTCTTACAAGCAAAAACTCAAACAGGAACCACCAGTGACGCACTAAATATGGAAGTGGTCTGGTGAAGCAGATGCTAAGGTGCAGGACTGTTTCGGTAGCACAGGCTGGTAATATGTTCTCGGGATTGAGGAGTTTACCACATCAGTCACCGCCTTCATTAATAAGAGCATTGACAACATTGTCCCCACTGTGACTTACGTACACCAACCAGAAGCCATGGATTACTAGCAACATCTGTACTGAGCTAAAGGCTAGAACTGCTGCTTTCAAGGAGCGGGATACTAATCTGAACGTTTAAGAAATCCCGCTACGACCTCCGACAAGCCATCAAACAGGCAAAGCATCAATACAGGATGAAGATCGAATCCTACTACGCCGGCTCTGACGCTCGTCGGATGTGGCAGGGCTTGCAAAGTATCACGGATTAGAATGGGCAACCCAGCCAAGAGCTGCCCAGTGACTTGAGCCTACCAGGCGAACTAAATGCCTTCTATGCTTGTTTCGAGGCAAGCAACACTGAACCATGAATTGAACCGTGATCCTAAAGTAAAAAAAAAAAAAGATTAAACTGGTATACCGTATAGTACACGTCTGTAAGAGAAGTAGGCTCGTACCTTCCTTAAACTGTTGCTTACACAATTCAAGCGTTGTGACAGAGGGTTGAACAAAGTGGAGCACTGTGTCCCCATGCTCCCTGGTAAGAAGTAGTGCATCATAAAGGAAATATGGTTCAACTTGGGAAACAACCTTAGTATCTGCTAGGTCAGACCCTCAACAAACATCTCAGTCTGGAATATTCCTTTTCCCCATTCCTTGATTGGCAGATCACACACACACACACACACACACACACACACACACACACACACACACACACACACACACACACACACACACACACACACACACACACACACACACAAGCAGACTGCTGTTCCAGGCGTTAGGATCAGTAACCCTGCCACTTCATATTACTGTCAGTAACAAGCTCCTTCTGTGTTTGTGTGTGTGTGTGCATCGTATCTGCCAATCAAGGAATGGAAAAGGAATGTTCCGGACTGAGATGATGCTCTTCTCAAGGGTCTGACCTGCCAGATACTACGGCTGTGTGCATGGGGAGGTTATAGTTTGGATCAGCCACCCTGCCACTCCACATTATTGTTAAATTGCGATCCTCTCGGCCATCGAGGAAGAGTTTGCTGACATGCCAGACATGACACACACACACACGTCCTCCTCCTCTCTACGTGTGTTTGAAGGCAGAAACAGAAACCAGCCAGCTCATCCTCCCTCATCCTGCCCCTCTCTTCCTCCCTCCATCCTAATCCTCCACCTCTCTTCCTCCATCCTCATCCTCCACCTCCATTCCTCCCTCATCCTCCACCTCTCTTCCTTCATCCTTCCCTCATCCTCCACCACTCTTCCTCACTCCCTCATCCTTCCCTCTCCATCATCATCCTCCCCCTCTCTTCCTCCATCCTCATTCTCCACCTCCATTCCTCCCTCATCCACCACCTCTCTTCCTACATCCTCATCCTCCACCTCCATTCCTCCCTCATCCACCACCTCTCTTCCTACATCCTCATCCTCCACCTCCATTCCTCCCTCATCCACCACCTCTCTTCCTACATCCTCATCCTCCACCTCCATTCCTCCCTCATCCTCCCCCTCTCTCATCCTCCATCACTCTTCCTCACTCCCTCATCCTTCCTCTCTCTTCCTCCCTCCATCCTCATCCTCCCCTCTCTTCCTCCATCCTCATCCTCCACCTCCATCCCTCCCTCATCCACCTCTCTTCCTCCCTCCCTCATCCTCCCCCTCTGTTCTTCCTTCCCTCATCCTCATCCTCCCCTCTTTTGTGTTCAGCCCCTCATTTACTTCTGCTTGCTCTGTCCCTACACTCTTTTATCTCTTCCTCTTCCATCTCTTCCTCTTCCATCTCTCCCTCTTCCATCTCTCTCTCTTCCATCTCTTCCTCTTCCATCTCTCATTCTTCCATCTCTCATTCTTCCATCTCTCACTCTTCCATCTCTCCATCTCTCACTCATCCATCTCTCCCTTTTCCATCTCATTCTTCATCTCTCACTCTTCCATCTCTTCCTCTTCCATCTCTCCCTCTTCCATCTCTCCCTCTTCCATCTCTCCCTTTTCCATCTCATTCTTCCATCTCTCACTCTTCAATCTCTCATATGGTCAGTCCCCTTTCCTCCCCTCTCCTTGTCTAACCCTAACCTTAAATTACATGTTTTTTTCAGACAGTTTTACAATATAGCCAGTTTTGATTTTGCAGCAGGGCTATCTAGCAGAAATCAGTCAATTCTGCCTCCAGGACAAGATTGATCCCAATAAACATCAATCTGCTAAATACGCTGGGACTTCTGCACCCCTGATTCATCCATCCATACCCTTCCTCTTCCTCTCCTCCTCTCTTATCTCTGTTCCACCGTGTTCTGTGAGCAGCCTCTCAGCACCCCTTCCTGATTCCCAAGTCACCCTGTCAAATAAACTGACAAACACACACACAAACACACACTCCAGTATGGCTCTGTGGCTGTGGTCAGTTTAGTTATTGCACATGTATGGAAGGAAACCCTGTCAAAAGCAGCTCTTATAAACCCACAGTGAGTCATTAGCTATCTGCCATAATTCATAATGATTAGTAAAAGATCCTCATTAATCCCTTCATAATTAATTTCTCGTTAACATTTTAGTTCCCTAGTGGATTAAATGTATCAGAGAAGAAAACCCAGAGTTCCCAATCTTTTTTAATTATGTGTATTGCTAACTTTGATGCTGTATAGCTTTCTACTTTGCCTAATCAGTGTTCTGTCATGTACTCCTTTCCCCTGGTGAGATGGGAATTCTTCTGATAGGATTAACACTCCTAGGGTCGGCAACCAATAGGCAGCCTATTCCTATTATAGTGCACTACTTTTGACCTGAGTCCTATGGGCAGAACTGAGTTTTATTTATATTTTTTGAACTGGACACATAAAATAAGATTGTTGGTGATTAGAGAAGGTTGTTGGTAATTAGAGAAACTTGTTACACATTATTGACTAGCACTAATATTCCAGAAACACAAACACTAGTGCTGAGTGATTAACCGGAAAGTCGGATATTTTTTTAAACAACTTATTGACCAACATCAGTTCAATTATTTGAATTTCATTTTGTTCAGGGTTTTTCTTTGAGCTCAACGCACAGTTTCTCTAGTGATAAATCAGATCACCGCTGAACTCTGGGAATTAGTAGAGAGTTGTACTTTCCAACAGGCCAACATTCTACATAGTTAAGCGTAGAAAATGTGGCAATTACCTACAATGATCATAATCCATTGCATGCCTACCTGTCCGGTCTACTTCACGGAGGACATGGAGGCAGAAAGAAGAGACAAGAAGAACACGCGATCAAGAAGTATAGAGAGACGTTGCTTCGAGGTACCTGTCAAAGTTATTGATAGTTGGTATTCAGCAGTCATAAAAGTATGCTTTATTTACTTTAGAGAACTACAAAATAGTGATTTTGTCAGACAACATACATAGGCAGTAGCTCCATAGATGACTTGGAATGAAATTATAAAGTCTTCAAATAAAACAAATGTAATACACACAACTGAAATATTTTATTAAAGTAAATATTTGATAAGCGGTAAATGGCAGTCACTACCATCATGGGACTTGTATTAATTGTTTTATTCTGTGTTTTTACAGCATTAAACCCACATAATGCATAGTGCATTTAATGTTTAAACGGAAAACCGTGATTATTTTCATTATCAAACCAAAACTGAACCGTCCTCAAAAAGCACTAATTGCACACACACACACACACGCACGCACACACACACACACACACACACACACACACACACACACACACACACACACACACACACACACACACACACACACACACACACACACACACACACACATAGTGTTGTACAGCTAACCTTGTGTGGACACACAATGCAGTCCCATTCAAAATCCTATTTTCCCCAACCCCTATAACCCTTACTCTTACCCTAACCTTAACCCTATCCCAAAAACATAACCTTAACCCTTACCCTGGCTCCTAACCCTGCAAGAATAGTTAAACAAGTCCACACACACACGCACACGCACCTGCACACACACACACACACACACCAGAAATAATTCAATTATAATAACACAGAGCGATCTTTGTTATGCTGCCAGGGTTAGTGGAGGGTGTTTGAATAATTTAGATGTTTTGTTTGAGAAATGATTTATTATCATCATAACTCCCATGGTGCTGTAGTTAGGTAGACCAGTAGAAGTGTTGTGTTCTGGTAGATGTTTTATTTACATGTAACCTTTATTTCACCAGGAAGGAATGAGTTTCCCCAAGTGTTTGTGACTAATGTTGTATTGTGGATGGAATGACAGCATTGTTTTAACAAGCACTTAGCTGTTTAAAATATTCTAGTGAGTCAAAACATTAAGACTCACCATTTCACTTGAGTCATAGTACTGTATCAAAACATTAAGACTCACCATTTCACTTGAGTCATAGTACTGTATCAAAACATTAAGACTCACCATTTCACTTGAGTCATAGTACTGTATCAAAACATTAAGACTCACCATTTCACTTGAGTCATAGTACTGTATCAAAACATTAAGACTCACCATTTAACTTGAGTCATAGTACTGTATCAAAACATTAAGACTCCCCATTTCACTTGAGTCATAGTACTGTATCAAAACATTAAGACTCACCATTTAACTTGAGTCATAGTACTGTATCAAAACATGGATGTTGGCACTGCATGTTGATAATCCCTGGGACTGCTGAGGGGTGGCATGTTCAGGGGCATACATCCCTCAGTGCCAGCCTGTCTGTCTCTCTCTCTGTCCTCTCTGTCTGTCTCTTTCTGTCTCACTCTGTCTATCTCTGTCTCTCTGCCTTTTTCGGCCTGTCTCATCTCTAGCTCTAATGTGATGCGGTTGTCTATCAGTCCAGAGTAGCTCAGTTGGTAGAGCATGGTGTTTGCTATGCTACAGTTGTGGGTTTGATTCCCACTCATTACTTCCTGTAAGTTGTTCTGGATAACTGTCACGTGACTTTAATTTCCTTTGTTTTGTCTTTATTTAGTATGGTCAGGGCGTGAGTTGGGGTGGGCAGTCTGTTTGTTTTTCTATGTTGGTTTTTGTGTTCAGCCTAGTATGGTTCTCAATCAGAGGTAGGTGTCGTTAGTTGTCTCTGATTGAGAATCATACTTAGGTAGCCTGGGTTTCACTGTTGATTTGTGGGTGTTTGTTTCCGTGTGAGTGTTTGTCACCACACGGTACTGTTTCGGCTTTCGTTTTCATCACATCGTTTATTGTTTTGTATTTCAGTGTTTAGTTCGTTTTTAATAAATCGTCATGAACATTTACCACGCTGCATCTTGGTCCGATCCTTACTCCTCTTCAGACGAAGAGGAAATCTGTCATTACAATAACAGTGTTGAGTAAAATGTAAGTGCTTCAGCGCTGAGCTCAGTGAACCTCGGTACATTCTTCCAGATAGTCAATGGATATAGCTGACTTGCTGCAGATCTGTCTGTGATCTAGACAAAGATGTCACCAACAAGGGACAGGTCCAAGTGCTGAATATAGTTTGAGACAGAGTTAACATTTTCAGCCTACGGGGACTGTTGGTTTTATACCGAGCCAAACCTCAAAGTCTGTGAATTGATTCAGGCCTGCCGAGTTTCAGGCTTGCCGGGTTTCAGGCTTGCCGCTCTGTTAAGAAAAAAAGAAGGTCTGGACATATTTTAGTACTGCTATCACTCAGCAGCAGCGGCACCATGATTCCAATATTGGCTAGGTCAGAGAAACTTGTGGCCATGATTTTCCGGATAATTGTGATCCTTATCGGAGTGCAAAAAGGAAAATGATGATCCAAGAGACCACAACAGAATCAGGAGAAGTCCATATTCCAATGGCATCCGTTAACGCCGATACATCCTAACAAAATACACCCTGTGACTGCCCAGTTTGCTAATGTGCCCTCATGGACCTTGTAACCTATCAAAAGTAGAACCATAACTGATCTAAATGTTTTCCTTATCAGGCATATTCTTATTGCAGTTTTTTTGGAATGAAGCATGGATCCAAAACACAGGGTTTTTGAACAATTATTTCCTTTTTTAAATAAAATGCTTTATTGCTTTTACAGTTTTCCACAATTATTTAGACGCGTTTGCTGAATCTTTGGGACATTTTCCCAAAACTCTAAACACAAAACCACAAACACAAAATGCAAAACTCTACAAATGTCTAGCAAAAGCAAACACACACACACACACACACACACACACACACACACACACACACACACACACACACACGCGTCACATGAATAGATCTGTCTACCAACCAACAACACACTGATGTGCTCAACACAAAACACTACTATGAATATCCCATCAGTAGGTTTATGCATTTTGCATTTTCAGTGTTACACTGTAGCCGGTTGTTAAAACTTCTTATGGCTTGGGGGCAGTATTAAGTAGCTTGGATGAATAAGGTGCCCAGAGTAAACTGCCTGCTACTCAGGCCCAGAAGACAATATATGCATATTATTTGTAGATTTGGATAGACAAAACTCTGAAGTCTTTGATGTCTTTGAGTATAACAGAACTCATATGGCTTGCAAAAACCTGAGAAAAAAATCCAACCAGGAAGTGGAAAATTTAGGTTTTTCAACTCTTTGCCTATCCAAGATACAGTGTACATTTAGTCCGAGTGCACTTCCTAAGGCTTCCAATAGATGTCAACAGTCTTTAGAACCTTGTTTGATGCTTGTACTGTGAAGGAGGAGAGAATGAGAGCTGATTGAGTAAGAGGTCTACCAGAGTGCCATGAGCTCATTCAGGCGCGCTCCCGTGAGAGGTAGCTGCATTCCATTGCATTTCTAAAGACAAAGGAATTCTCCGGTTTAAACATTATTGAAGATTTATGTTAAAAACATCCTAAAGGTAAGTGAATATTTATAATGCTCTTTCTGACTTCTGTTGAGTCCACAACATGGCAGAAATCTGTCTGGCTTGTTTTGTGTCTGAGTGCCGTACTCAGATTATTGCATGGTGTGCTTTTATGGTAAAGCTTTTTTGAAAACTGACACAGCGGTTGCACCCTCCCGGGTGGCGCAGTGGTTAAGGGCGCTGTACTGCAGCGCCAGCTGTGCCATCAGAGTCCTGGGTTCGCGCCCAGGCTCTGTCGTAACCGGCCGCGACCGGGAGGTCCGTGGGGCGACGCACAATTGGCCTAGCGTCGCCCGGGTTAGGGAGGGCTTGGTCGGTAGGGGTGTCCTTGTCTCATCACGCACCAGCGACTCCTGTGGCGGGCTGGGCGCAGTGTACGCTAGCCAAGGTGGCCAGGTGCACGGTGTTTCCTCCGGCGCATTGGTGCGGCTGGCTTCCGAGTTGGATGTGCGCTGTGTTAAAGAAGCAGCGGCTTGGTTGGTTGTGTATCGGAGGACGCATGACTTTCAACCTTCGTCTCTCCCGAGCCCGTACGGGAGTTGTAGCGATGAGACAAGATAGTAGCTACTACAACAATTGGATACTACGAAATTGGGGAGAAAAAAGGGGTAAAATTCAAAAAAAAAATAATAATAAAAAAAAAAATAGGGCTCCATAATTTTATAATAAGATTTTGTTGTTCAATAGAGATTAATTTGCCTACCTCTGTGTGCGCTCATTTTATAGGCTAATACATTTTTTCAGGCTAATTCACCACCACTCAATTCAAATCACTTTAACTGGGCAGTTGTATCTCCATCTCTTCATTCAAAGACACTCTTACTGACAGTTGTGGCTGCTTCGCATGATGTACCGTATTGTTGTTTCTGCCTTCTTGCCCTTTGTGCTGTTGTCTGTGCCCAATAATGTTTGTACCATGTTTTATGCTGCTAACATGTTGTGCTGCTGCCATGTTCTGTTGCTACCATGTAGTTGTCGTGTTGCTACCATGCTATGTTGTTGTCTTAGGTCTTTCTTTATGTAGGGTTATATTTTGTCTTAATATATATATATATATTTTTTTAATCCCAGCCCCTGTCCCCAGATGAGGCCTTTTTCCTTTTGTTAGGCTGTCATTGTAAATAATAATTTGTTCTTAACTGTCACGTTCGTCATATAGTCACGTTCGCGCAGCGTGTTGTGAATACATTCTTCTTTAATAAAAGGAAGAACACTTAACAAATTATACGAAAGAACAAAAAACCAACGTGCCGCTATAAAGACTGAGTGCTGACATGCAACTCCACATAGACAATAACCCATCAAATACCCAAGGAATATGGCTGCCTAAATATGGTCCCCAATCAGAGACAACGAGAAACAGCTGCCTCTGATTGAGAACCAATCTAGTCAACCATGGACATAAAAACACCTAAACTAGGTCCAACCCCATAAACATACAAAAACTCTAGACAGGACAAAAAACACATACAGTATATCACCCTCATCACACCCTGACCTAACCAAAATAATACAAACAATACTAAGGTCAGGGTGTGACATTAACTGACTTGCCTAGTTAAATGAAGGTTAAATATATAAACACGAGGAAGTGAAAAGTCATAACACATTAGCTAGATCAATAACAGCAAATGTACTACCCTCTGCTTGTAATCTTACAGTTCACTTTAAGTCCTAAAAAAGCTTTGCAGTTGTAGCCTGCTACCATATGCATTCACAATAGTATCTTAAGGTCTATTCAAATTGTTTTTCCTTTATTTAAATAGGCAAGTCAGTTAAGAACAAAATCTTATTTACAATGCAGAGGAACAGTGGGTGAACTGCCTTGCTCAGGGGTAGAACAACAGATTTTTACCTTGTCAACTCGTGGATTCAATCTTTCAACCTTTCGGTTACAAGTTCAACACTCTAACCACTAAGCTACCTGCCGCCCTGTAGTTGTCACATAAGCCGAATATAACACCTTACAGTGAAACGCAAACCATTAACCAACAATGCAGTTTAAAAAAAAAGAAAAGTGTTTAGTAAAAAAAAGATCAGTAAAAAATGTAAATGACAAATAATTAAGGAGCAGCAGTAAAATAACAGTAGCCAAGCTATACACAGGGGGCACCAGTACAGAGTCAATGTGCGGGGGCAAAGGTTAGTCAAGGTAATTGAGGTAATATGTACACGTAGGTTAAAGCGTAAAAGTGACTATGCATATACAGTGCCTGGCAAAAGTATTCGGCCCCCTTGAACTTTGCGACCTTTTGCCACATTTCAGGCTTCAAACATAAAGATATAAAACTATATTTTTTTGTGAAGAATCAACAACAAGTGGGACACAATCATGAAGTGGAACGACATTTATTGGATATTTCAAACTTTTTTAACAAATCAAAAACTGAAAAATTGGGCGTGCAAAATGATTCAGCCCCCTTAAGTTAATACTTTGTAGCGCCACCTTTTGCTGCGATTACAGCTGTAAGTCGCTTGGGGTATGTCTCTATCAGTTTTGCACATCGAGAGACTGAATTTTTTTTCCCATACCTCCTTGCAAAATAGCTCGAGCTCAGTGAGGTTGGATGGAGAGCATTTGTGAATAGCAGTTTTCAGTTCTTTCCACAGATTCTCGATTGGATTCAGGTCTGGACTTTGACTTGGCCATTCTAACACCTGGATATGTTTATTTTTTAACCACTCCATTGTAGATTTTGCTTTATGTTTTGGATCATTGTCTTGTTGGAAGACAAATCTCTGTCCCAGTCTCAGGTCTTTTGCAGACTCCATCAGGTTTTCTTCCAGAATGGTCCTGTATTTGGCTCCATCCATCTTCCCATCAATTTTAACCATCTTCCCTGTCCCTGCTGAAGAAAAGCAGGCCCAAAACATGATGCTGCCACCACCATGTTTGACAGTGGGGATGGTGTGTTCAGAGTGATGAGCTGTGTTGCTTTTAAGCCAAACATAACGTTTTGCATTGTTGCCAAAAAGTTACATTTTGGTTTCATCTGACCAGAGCACCTTCTTCCACATGTTTGGTGTTTCTCCCAGGTGGCTTGTGACAAACTTTAAACAACACTTTTTATGGATATCTTTAAGAAATGGCTTTCTTCTTGCCACTCTTCCATAAAGGCCAGATTTGTGCAATATTCGACTGATTGTTGTCCGATGGACAGAGTCTCCCACCTCAGCTGTAGATCTCTGCAGTTCATCCAGAGTGATCATGGGCCTCTTGGCTGCATCTCTGATCAGTCTTCTCCTTGTATGAGCTGAAAGTTTAGAGGGACAGCCAGGTCTTGGTATATTTGCAGTGGTCTGATACTCCTTCCATTTCAATATTATTGCTTGCACAGTGCTCCTTGGGATGTTTAAAGCTTGGGAAATATTTTTGTATCCAAATCCAGCTTTAAACTTCTTCACAACAGTATCTCGGACCTGCCTGGTGTGTTCCTTGTTCTTCATGATGCTCTCTGCGCTTTTAACGGACCTCTGAGACTATCACAGTGCAGGTGCATTTATACGGAGACTTGATTACACACAGGTGGATTGTATTTATCATCATTAGTCATTTAGGTCAACATTGGATCATTCAGAGATCCTCACTGAACTTCTGGAGAGAGTTTGCTGCATTGAAAGTAAAGGGGCTGAATAATTTTGCACGCCCAATTTTTCAGTTTTTGATTTGTTAAAAAAGTTTGAAATATCCAATAAATGTCGTTCCACTTCATGATTGTGTCCCACTTGTTGTTGATTCTTCACAAAAAAATACAGTTTTATATCTTTATGTTTGAAGCCTGAAATGTGGCAAAAGGTCGCAAAGTTCAAGGGGGCCGAATACTTTCGCAAGGCACTGTATAATAATCAGAGCAGCAGCATAAAAGAGGGGGTGGGGGGTATCCATTTGATTAGCTGTTCAGGAGTCTTTTGGCTTGGGGTTAGAATCTGTTAAGAAGCCTCTTGGACCTAGACTTGGCGCTCCGGTACTGCTTGCCGTGCGGTAGTAGAGAGAACAATCTATGACTAAGGTGGCTGGAGTCTTTGACAATTTTTAGGGCCTTCCTCTGACACCGCCTGATATAGAAGTCCTGGATGGCAGGGTGGTCCCAGTGATGTACTGGGGCGTACGCACTACCCTCAGAACTTTTTGAGGATCTAAGGACCCATGCCAAATCTTTTCAGTCTCCTGAGGGGGAATATGTTTTTTCGTTCCCTCTTCTTGGTGTGCTTGGACCATGATAGTTTGTTGGTAATGTGGACAACAAGGAACTTTGAAGCAATCAACCTGCTCCACTACAGCCCGTGGGGGTATGCTCGGTCCTCCTTTTCCCGTAGTCCACAATCATCTCCTTTGTCTTGATCACGTTGAGGGGGAGGTTGTTATTCTGGCACCACACGGCCAGATCTCTGACCTCCTCTTTATAGGCTGTCTCATTGTTGTCGGTGATCAGGTCTTTCACTGTTGTGTTGTCACAAATTTAATGATGGTGATGGAGTCATGCATGGCCATGTAGTCATGTCTGAACAGGGAGTACATGAGGGGACTGAGCACACGCCCCTGATGGGCCCCATGTTGAGGATCAGTGTGGCAGATTTGTTGTTACCTACCCTTACCACCTGGGGGTGGCCTGTCAGGAAGTCCAGGATCCAGTTGTAGAGGGACGTGTTTAGTCCCAGGATCCTTAGCTTGGTGATGACCTTCGAGTGCACTATGGTGTTGAACGCTGAGGTGTAGTCAATGAATAGCATTCTCACGTAGGTGTTCCTTTTGTCCAGGTGCGAAAGGGTAGTGTGGAGTGCAATAGAGACAGTATCATATAATTTGTGGGTCTGTTGGGGTGATATGCAAATCGGGAGTGGATCTAGGGTTTCTGGGATAATAGTGTTTATGTGAGCCATGACCAGCCTTTTAAAGCACTTCATGGCTACAGACGTGAGTTCTACGGGTTGGTAGTCATTTAGGCTGGTTACCTTAGTGTTCTTGGGCACAGTGACTAAGGTGGTCTGCTTGAAACATGTTGGTATTACAGCCTCAGTGAAGACACTTGCCAGTTGGTCAGCGCATGCTCAGAGTACATGTCCTGGTTATCCCGTCTGGCCCCTCAGCCTTGTGAATGTTGACCTGTTTAAAGGTCTTACTCACATCAGTTGCAGCCATCCCGCGCTTCTCCAGTACAGTACTGATAAAATAGGAAGGAATAACAAGGATGTGATATTTATTACTGTATCACTTGAGTGGTTCACCCGAAAACCTAACTGGCTCTCTCCCTCCTTATCTCTGTTTTCTCACTCTCTCACCTCTCTTTGTCCCCCACCGACCGTTCCCCTCTCCATCTGCTTCTATCCCTCCCTCCATCCCTCCCTCTCGTCCCTACTGGTAGGACATATTTGAGGTCTGTACGTCTCCATTAGAGATCAGAGGAGTGACTGTAATGGTATCAAACATATGGAAACCATGTTTGATGTGTTTGCTAGCATTCCATTCACTCCGTTCTGTTCTAGCCATTACTATGAGCATGTCCTCTGATTTAAAGTCCCACCTGATCCTTATGGTCTCCATGTGTATTTGATTGGGATCTGGATTCTAAGAAGTGACTGATGTAGTGTTCAGAGCTCCTGTGGCTTGTTCAGTGGGTTAGGGAGGCTGACAGGAACAGAAAAAGAGGGGAGGACTAGAGGGAGGAGGAGTGGGATGAGGAGTGAGAGGAAGAGGAGGAGTTATTGTGTGCCAATTTATGCTATGGTTAGAAGTGTTGATTAGGGAGTCACCCCGCTGGGAGTGTGAGTGAGTGTGTGTGTGTCTGCAGTGGGTCAGAATGTTGGCCTTGCAGACTGGGCTCTGAAAACACACACTCATGCTCCAGCTGCTCCCACTAACAGATGTACTGTAGTAGTACTGAAAGACTGGGATAGTGTAGTAGTACGGTGGAATTAGGCAACAAAAAAAAAAATTTCCTGGTTGAGGGTTGATTTGTTTGGTGTATCTACTATGGTATGCATGCAATCATAAGGGCAGAGGAAATTCAGCAACCCTTGGAGGACAATGGAAGTTTAAGTGCTTCTTTATATTTGAAGGCTAAGGGCCAAAATGTGTTGCTTTTAACAATAAAGAAGCACTTTTATCAATGTCCACTGTCCTCCAAGCATTTTCTGAATTTCCTCTTCACTTCAGTTTGCTCCTCAATTCATTAACCTTGGACAGTGAGGTAGCGACAGTGTTCCCTTCCCTATACATGAAGTCATACACATATAATTGTTTTATATAGGCTGGTACCATTGCCCTTAGTTTCACATCTCAAAGCACATTTACATGCATGTGTGTTGGCTGCTGGGTCGACAGTTCCTTCAGAAAGTATTCATGTTGTTGTGTTACAGCCTGAATTCAAACTATATATTTGTTTCAACCATCTACACACAATACCCCATAATGACAAAGTGAATACATGTTTTTAAAATTACATATTGTTTTTGGGGTACGCCCACAATCTTTCCAACAAAAAAAAGCTTATTTTTAACATACCTAGTTAAAATTAATTGGAAGGAAAACTATTTCACTCGTATTGTAAGTCATTACAGGTCACATTTCATAGCAATCTGGAAACACTGGACAGTTAATTTAAGTTTACAAATTGAAAATTGGTTCTGCAATGCTGAAAATCAAATAATAAGGTGTGACATTTGTATGTATTATGTGAAGTCAGCAGCTACTCTTCCTGGGGTTCCAAACACATTAAGGCACATGTCAATGTTTTTAAATTAAACAGTACTTCACGTACATCATTACACCACTACATTTCTACAACACTAAATGTATAATACCACCATACAACAATATTAAAGTGTATGTGTGTGTAGAGTGTGGGTGCTAGCATGTGTGTGCGTATGCGTGTGTGTGTGTGTGTGTGTGTGTGTGTGTGTGTGTGTGTGTGTGTGTGTGTATCTTCACAGTCCACATTGTTCCATAAGGTATAGTTTTATCTTTAAAAAAAAATCTGATTATACTGCTTGCATCAGTTACTTGATGTGGATTAGAGTTCCATGTAGTCATGGCTCTGTGCAGTACTGTGCATTTTCCATTGTTTGTTCTGCACTTGGGGACTGTGAATATACCCTTGGTGGAATGTCTTGTGGGGCATGCATGGGTGTCTCAGCTGTGTGCTAGTTGATTGAACAGCTTGGTGCTTTCAACATGTCAATACCTCTGACAAAGACAAGTAGTGATGCAGTCAATCTCTCCTCTACTTTGAGCCAGGAGAGATTGACATGCATGTCATTGATGTTCGCTATCTGTGCACATTTAAGAGCCAGCCAGGCTGCTCTGTTCTTGGCCAACTGTAATTTGCTTATTTCACTCTTTGTGGCACTTGACCACATGACTAGGCAGTAGTCCAGGTTCGACAAAACTAGGGCCTGTAGAACTTGTTTTATTGATAGAAATGTCAAGAAAGCAAGGCAGCGCTTTATTACGGACAGACCTCTCCCAATCTTAGCTACCGAGTGGACAGCTTGATGAAAGCAAGTCAATATTTAGGGCACCCGGAAAATATACCTCTCTGTTGATATCACATACATTATCAAGCATTTCACACATATTATCCAGTGTGATGACCAAAATGTTTTTTCAATTTTTACTTATTTTTGAAAAAATAGGGAATTATTTAAGAAAAGTGCAAGGGTGCCAAATATTTGTACGCAACTGTATGTAGACACTGGTACCATATGGTGCTGGAGATAATGAATCATTTGATTTAATGTATTTTTTATTTAACCTTTATTTAACTAGGCAAGTCAGTTTAGAACAAATTCTTATTACAATGAAAGCCTACCCCGGCCAAACCCGGACGACGCTGGGCCAATTGTGCGACGCCCTATGGGAGTCCCAATCATGGCCGGATGTGATGCTGCCTGGAGGTTGAAATAAGAGGTTGAAAAGTGGAGGAATTGCCCTTTAATGAGAGTGAAAACAGGAGGGTTACCAAATGCTCTCGCTCGCTGTGTACCACATAGGTCTATGCGTTAGCCAGGTTATAGCTGGGTGTAACGTTCCTCTCTGAACTACAGTCATGTTTTTGATGCCAAATGACTTGTGAGCCAGCCAGCCAACCAGCCAG
The DNA here is from genome assembly GCF_013265735.2 of Oncorhynchus mykiss. Taxonomy (NCBI): domain Eukaryota; kingdom Metazoa; phylum Chordata; class Actinopteri; order Salmoniformes; family Salmonidae; genus Oncorhynchus; species Oncorhynchus mykiss. The sequence goes on along the minus strand of NC_048575.1, from coordinate 72,193,039 downwards.
ATGCAACTAGCCAGTAGCTATCCAGCAGGGCTGACCAGATGTTGACAGTCCTGAGTGAGGAGGCTGCCAAGGGATCTGTTCTGAATCTCATTAGGGCTATGGTGGAATAAAGCCAGTTACGCTAGTGGAGACACTTTAAAGCTAATTTAACTGGCCTCAGATCAACACCTCTGAGGTTTAGACTCTTACACCACCAGCAGTTACCATACCCGGTTAGCTAGGTGGTTGATACTTAAAGTCCCCAGGACATTCACAATATTAGGCAAGACTGCTTTCTCTTCTTGTGCACCAGAGGCATGGAATAGTCTACAATCCATGCTAAATCTAGATATGTTAGTGCCACTGAATTAATTTAATGCTTGTTTAGGCTGAGTCATGTTGTTGTATTGTATTGTTGTATGTTTTAATTCTGTAATATATTGATTGTTGCTGCCTTCTTGGCCAGGTCTCCCTTGAAAAGGAGACTCTGTGTCTCAATGGGCTTTTCCTGGTTAAAGAAAAGGTAAAAAAAAAAAAACACGCAAAAAATACTTTGATCTACTGGTCGAAAGCCATCCGGTCAATTAGTCTGAACACACACACACACACACACACACACACACACACACACACACACACACACACACACACACACACACACACAAAATTATACGAGTGAGTCTAGTCCTGGATGCTCATAGGTTAAAACCACATTCCAGCCGGTGTCTATTCCACAAGTTACCATCAGCTAATATCAGGTTGTGCGCTACTGGTATAGAAGTCAGGTGCAGAGAGTTGCGATCAGGCACACACTTTTTTTGGCAGAAGCAACAACAGATGGATGCAACTGCATCAAAAATCCTCCAGCCAATGGCAAAAGTGAAAAGTGCAACAACTGTCACAATGTTTAACAATTTAACATACTTCGTGTTCAACACGGTACCCGGGGAAAAACCAGCCTGGCGGGTCACACAAAACACGTAACAAAACAATTCCACACAACGACATGGGGGGAACAGAGGGAATATATATGTAGTGTGATTAGGGAATGTAAACCAGGTGTGGGGGGAAACAAGACAAAACACATGGAACAATGAAAAGTGGAGCGGCGAAAGCTAGAAGACAGGTGATGTCGACCACCGAACGCCGGCTGAACAAAGAGAAGAGCCGACATCGGCGGAAGTCATGACAGCTAAAGCTATTAAGTTGAAATGTCTATTTACTCTGTTCCATCTCACTGCGCAATCCACTGTCCCATCAACCCAGCAATGCAATTTATAAACTTCATCTCCACTATAAAAAATATCTAACCATTATCTCTAATGTATTTTAGATTAGCATTTGGTTTTGGTTTTTCAAATAAACAAGCCCAGGTAAACAGTTTGAGTAATGTAGTCTTCTGAAAACCCAACACTTGGATAGACTGTAATAGTTTCAGTGGAACTATTACACAAATGTTAATGACAAAGACACACCCGAATGGCATTCCAATAGGTGTTGAGTAGGTTGTGAAAAAATCTAATGCAGTTCCATTCCAGGTGTAGACCACATCTTCATATGGTTCTGTATCAGCGTGTTTCTTCTTCTGTGGATTGTTCCTTATTTCTTCTTCTGTGGATTATTCCTTATTTCTTCTTCTGTGGATTGTTCCTTATTTCTTCTTCTGTGGATTGTTCCTTATTTCTTCTTCTGTGGATTGTTCCTTATTTCTTCTTCTGTGGATTGTTCCTTATTTCTTCTTCTGTGGATTGTTCCTTATTTCTTCTTCTGTGGATTGTTCCTTATTTCTTCTTCTGTGGATTGTTCCTTATTTCTTCTTCTGTGGATTGTTCCTTATTTCTTCTTCTGTGGATTGTTCCTTATTTCTTCTTCTGTGGATTGTTCCTTATTTCTTCTTCTGTGGATTGTTCCTTATTTCTTCTTCTGTGGATTGTTCCTTATTTCTTCTTCTGTGGATTGTTCCTTATTTCTTCTTCTGTGGATTGTTCCTTATTTCTTCTTCTGTGGATTATTCCTTATTTCTTCTTTTGTGGATTGTCACTTATTTCTTCTTCTGAAGATTATTTCTTCTTCTGTGGATTGTTTCTCATTTCTTCTTTGGAGTGTTCCTTATTTCTTCTTCTGTGGATTATTGCTTATTTCTTCTTCTGTGGATTGTTTCTCATTTCTTCTTTGGAGTGTTCCTTATTTCTTCTTCTGTGGATTGTTTCTCATTTCTTTTTTAGTGGATTGTTCCTTGCATCATGTTTGCAGAAGCTGTACCTGCACATGGCACTGTGCCAGAGGAGGGATGGGAGAGGGAAGGAGGAAAGGAGGGAGGTAGAGGGATAGGATGAGAGAGATTGCATCTGTAAAGAGCTTAGCACCTTAGCTCCCATTTCTCTAGGCTAGTCATTAGTTGCACCTCTGTGTGTGTGTTGTCTAGAGGTTTATTTATGCGTAGCGACAGTCAGATCTCAGGGCTTTAGCATCTTTAAGCTCAGTGGCATTACTGCACATCTGGCTCCCACTAATCTTGTGTTCCAAGGAGAGTACAAAAGCTCAGCTCAGCTCAGAAAACATGTTCACTCTCCCAGTCCCCACTAGCCTCGGTTGTATACATTAGTGCACAACGTAGCAAAACCTGTTGTGAAGGAAAACTAAAACAAGCATATTTAATATTGGATACATTCAGGTAGGCCCCTCCCTGTTTTTTTCCGTTTGGTTCCTAGTCAATACGGCCCTGGTGGAACCAGCCTGATGTTGAAATGGACCCCAATCTGTTTCACTTTAACAAACTGGCGAGTGTAGCAATACATAATGTTATCCGTGTACTAAAAATGCATAGTCTTTTCTTACTAGCACTGACTTTGCTAATAGCAGCTTTATTGAGGAAAAGTTTAACTTGCTCTAGCTAGGTTTCCATCCAATTGGCGACAATTTTCATGCAAATATTCAAAAATCTGCATTAAAAAAATATGTGCATTTTCTCACCAGAGATGTGACATGTTGCAGATAAAAAGCTGTGCGTGATGTAGTCTACATAAAAATACCTTTTGCTGTTAAATTCCCACATACCGAATACAAGATCAATGGGTTTTCTTTGCATTGAGTGCCATAGCGAATGTGCTTACTCTGGCATTGGCACATCCGCTCGCAGTTATAGCCAGTTATAGCCAACATGATGCGATAATTATGGACAAAAGAGAGAGATCATTTGTATTTGTCAAACGGTATCCAAGCATCAATCATCATGTCACCAAAATAAGACCCTCGATATTTATTGAAAAGGAGCATCAAGACTCCCAACGTGCACTAACTCTACCCTGTAAAGTTCATCACAACTTATTTCACTTGTAGCCTATTAAACTGCATGCTTTCCCGAGTCGTTGTGGCAGAACCACATATTATACTGTATCATCGCGTTACTCAAAGTTGACTTTGATATGATGGTTATTATATCAATATTTGTGCATCAAAGCATTTCCACTGCCATTTCTTGCATAATTAATTTTACAGACACAAAAAGATTACACCATGTTGAACGATCAAATTATATGTCTGCATTTATATAATTAAACTGAAACTTCCTGTTTCCATCACAGCTGTCGTGATGTTTTTTTTATACAACTTTACTCGCTTAAAAACTGTGGATGGAAACGTGGTTTATAACTGTAATATGTGATTTTAGCTTTACTTTCCATATACATATGAAGGAGAGTGTAGGTAAGGACCTACACTCTCCTTCATATGTATATGGAAAGTGAAGCTAAAATGTTTCATTTGGCTCTATTCTCCACCACTATATGTATCTTGTACCCCGATTTCAGGAAGACATAACTATTTGGACCAATTCAATTATAGTGTATCAAAGTTGTAAAAATATTATTGTTTGGTCCCATATTCCTTGCACGCAATGACTACATCAAGATTGTGAGTTTATAGAGTCACAAATCTATCTTAGAGCTCCCAAAACGCTAGGGTCCACCCTGCACATATTCAACTTATTAGCCTTGTTACAGGCTTTGGTTTTTCCATTTATGTTTTGAGGTTGGACTTTAGTAGGTATGGTACGTTAGCACGTAGGCTGCACCGATTTGTGTAACCTAATTAGTCAGTATGTGTTACACCTGCGCTGGCTTGTCCATCTCGTTAGTAGGAAGGAGTTTCACCTGTGCTGGCACGGGTACTATTTATGAGTGGCTGTCCCAGTGCTTCAGTTGTCTTGAGAGATGTGGAGGATCAACATCTTTAGTTGGCTCTCCCTATTTTGATTTCCAGACAGACAATCCTTTATCGGATCTTACCTGTTTTTGTTTTGCTCCACTTTTGGGTTTGCTTCCTGTCTTTAAGTTTGGAGTGTGTTTTTCTTATGTTTGCCTCTTTTTGGGTAAATTTAGTGGCGCTCAAGATGGGTGTCTTTTAGGGTCCAGTTGTTGTTGCTCGTCAACTTTCAGTGTACCCCCACCCCCATGAGTGTCTTTCAGTAACCCTCCTAAAACCCCACCTGTTCCATTTTGGTTGTTGGTCAGTGACTCTTTGTTAGTTCCCCCTTTTGTTTGAGGGACATTTTGGATTTTCTTTCTGGGGAACACACCAACGTTTCTGTTCATAAGTCTGTTAACACTTTACTTGACACCCAGCGTCATAACACATTATGACACGGTCATAACCATGTCATAATATGTCATAACCGCTGATGTGTCATAATCTGTCATAATATGGTCATAACACTGTCCACGATTACACCTGTTGTGACATATATTGTGTTATTTTATGGCTGGTTATGACACCTAAATAGAGTGTCAAAACCCACATGTATTAGAATATATTTTTCCTGCCAAGACGTTTCCTTTCGTTTGGAAGTTGTAATGAACTCCTTACATCATGTTAATTTCCCATCATTTTTAAGTATTTTTAAGTAACTTGCAGAAAATACACTCGACATTGTCGTGAAGCATTAAGAACATCCTCTGTCACTTTACTTGGACTAAGATAATACACTTTATGGCACTGTCAAGAAGCATTATCACCATCATAATCATATTAGATAGGCATATCAAGTACATACCCTTATATCAGTTATCAGTCAAAAAGAGGGTCTTGTCCTGCTTCTGAAATCTGCTCCTGCATTCATTCCAGTCATCAGCAACAGAGCATTGGGGTAGGTGCATGTCTGACATCAATGTGTGCGTAATTACAATGATAATTTAATATGGTACATTTCTGAAAATGTTATATAACATCAACAAGTAGGCTATGGTGTAATGGAATGTTTTGCCTTGTATGGTAGGTTTTGTGGGTTTTGACATTCTAATGTAGGTGTTACACCCAGCCATAAAATAACACAATATTTGTCAACAGGTCTAAATATGTGTCATGACAGTGTTTTGACATAGTATGACATGGTAATGACTGTGTCATAATGTGTTATGACACTGGATGTCAAGTGAAGTGTTACTGAAACTTGTTTGCAGTTTCTGTTCACTGGTAATCAGAATGTGTTGTTAGGTGTCAAGTTATATGGCTACAATTTGATTGTTTGAAGTGTAATTTTAGGATTGTTTTTTAAGACCCTAAAAAGCTATTGTTTACATTTTTATACTTCTAAATAAATAATGCATATTTGTTCAGCCCACGGATCACGACAGATTATATTTTGTTCACTAAACCCAAAGGTTTGAGCACTCCAGTTTAAGATGAATGCATTAACTGTAAATCGCTCTGGATAAGAGCGTCTTCTAAATGACCAAAATCTAAGCAATCAGGATGTTTTTTCACACCCCTCAACTCTGTTGATTGCATCACTAAGCATCATCACATAGTCTACCCAGATATTGTCATCGTGTTTCACATTGATCTTTCTCAACGTCCATGTATAGCACCTACTGAGTGGCCAATCTGTTCATACTTTAACCGGGGCCACGTCCCATTTTTGCACTGTTTTCCCTATATGCCCTGGTCAAATCAAAACTACTGCACTCTGTAGCGAAAAGGGTGCATTTGAGATGCAGCAGAGTTACAACAGCAGATTTATTTTGCGCTGAAATGGTCCAATGGTTGTTTTTTATAGTCTTCTGCGATTTAGTCATGGTGTCAGATGCCAAACCTTTGAAGTTGAAGAGATCAAAAGAGCCGTAGTAAATTGTTAAAAGATATTAGAGGGAGAGGCTAATGGTTTAGTAAGGTTTTAAGAAGATGTTCAAGTGTGGAAAGGTCAGGGGTTATGTCCTGATTGTGTTGTTGGTACTGCAGGCAGAATGATGAGGAGAGGAACCCTTAGCCTAGATAGTTAGATCGTATGCCCTGCTATTCATGTCTGTATTAAACACACGTGTCAACTGTGTCCTGAGTTTTCTTCCCAACAGCCAAATTGACAGAGGAACACGTTACTCTGCAGCAGATAAAAATAACACCCCTTGACAGGGCTACAGACTAACCCCCCCCCCCCCCTTCTTTTGACCTCATGGCTTGGATTTTGCTCTGACATACACTGTCAACTGTGGGACCTTATATAGACAGGTGTGTGCCTTTCCAAATCATGTCCAATCAATTGAATTTACCACAGGTGGAATCAAGTTGTCGAAACATCTCAAGGATGATCAATAGAAACAGGATGCATATATATCTGTCTTTCTCCCTTTCCATTTGTCTTTTATGAGAGTTCATCTGTAACTGACAGGTTGACTTGACCTTCTGCTGTCACCATGGCGCTCTGCCAGAACCTTCTATAGGAACCTGCCATCTTCCAGCCTTCTTTCTCTCTCACTCTCTTTCACTCTGTGTTCTTTGTATGTCCTTCCCTTTCAAATACAGATGTCTGTATAAGAACTAAATTGGATAAGGAGAAGCCATTTAGCCTCTCTAGGTCTCTGTATGTCATACAATAACCTAACTTTGACTGGTCTGTTCTGAAGGCTCTGAAGATATTATGCCATATACTGAATTTACTCACTGTGGCAGGAGTTACACCTTCTAGTCTATGCCCATTGGTCCCTGTTGTATGTAGTGAAACAAGCCCTTGTCGTCACATTATATTTTTCTCTTTAACCCCTTTCCCCCCTGTGTGTGCGTGTCTATCTGCAGAGCTACCCGGTGGTGATGTCCACCTACATGGGCATCATGGGAAGAGTCCTGCTGCAGACCGCTAGTTTCTTCTCCTCTACCTGACACAGATGGCCAGACAGTACAACCAGCAGGTTAGACATCGTGCTGTTACAACTAGTAGAGTGGTAGAGTGGCAGCCATGTTGGATTTACCATTATGGCCAATAACCGTCATTTCACTCTGTTACCTTCTGCAAGAGATGTTACCCCCCCCCTTAACAGCAACCTAAAGTTATTACGGAATCGCATTCTGTCCAGGTTTCTCTCTGCTTGTCCAGGTTTCTCTCTGCTTGTGTATCTGTGGTGCTAATTTGGCTCTGAGCGCATCGCTAACAGGTCCCTGGTGGATCACGAGTCTGTCTGGTTTCAGTTCCCCCCTAACTCCATCTCGTCATCTGAGAATACAGTATCTCCACAGCTCTCTCCCCATAGGAAAGACAAACAGCCAACTCCCTATAACAAAGTCTGCATTGAAGGTTCACCTAAACTCTGTTTGGCTTCATAGGCCTAATGAGATCTAACAGTCTGTTTACCTCCTGGTCAGGAATCAATTGTCCGAACCTGTATCTCCCAATCCATTAGCCTTTCATTTTCAACTCATACAAGCCAAGAAAGTTAGGCTGTAATGATGTCGCAAAAATCCCCAAACCAGTAAAATAACTCAAAGACTTTATCCCCTGGGGGCATGTACCACAGGAGCCACCAAGACTCTTAATTGGGGAGAACAGGCTTGTGTTAATGACTGGAGCGGAATCAGTGGAATGGTATCAAACACATGGTTTCCAAAGTTTTTGATACCATTCCATTTACGCCGTTCCTGATATTATTATGAACCGTTCTCCCCTCAGCAGCCTCCACTGGCATGTACTGCTGGAAAACTTAGACCTCAAGGAGAATATTTATGGTCAACAATTCAACTGCAAGGCCTTTTAAAAGTCGAGACTGTCTTAGTTTCTCGGATAAAAATCCACAAAGCTGAAAGTATAGGTTTCCTATAAAAATAATGCAATCTGACCCAAATGTTGACCTCACAGATTACTTGTCTGAGTGCCTCTTGAAACTCCCTTGTGCCTAGCTGTGAGCACCAATAGCCGGGTTTGGCAAACTGATCCCCTGATCAGAGTAGGCCATCAGGTTGGAGAGAATAACAGGCCTGTGGATGTTTACCCACAGGATCACCAGCTGCTAGTAACCTGGGCTGCAGCCTGCTTTGGCCTCTGCCTCAGCAAAACTCCTCTGCTGTTTCCTTGTCAAACAACAAGCTAGAACATCCAAGGAGTTTTCTCAAGTCAACAGACTGACACCCAGGCAGAATCTCTGTCCCTGCTGCCTGAATCCCGACTGGATAGCCTATGTACCTAGCAGGGCCTGAACTATAATTTGTAGTTCTGTGGTCTTGACAGGGCCTTTTTCACCTCTGTGGTGACTCGGGCATTAGCAGAGTTAGTTAACCTACATACAGTGCATTTGGAAAGTATTCAGACCCTTCACTTTTTCCACATTCTAAAATCGATTAAATAAATAAAAAATCCTCATCAATCTACACACAATACACCATAATGGCGAAGCAAAAACAGTTTTATAGAATATTTTTTTAAAGTATTTAGACCCTTTGCTATGGGACTCGAAATTGAGCTCAGGTGCATCCTGTTTCCATTGATCATCCATGAGATGTTTCTACAACTGGATTGGAGTCCACCTGTTCAATTGATTGGAGGGCCTGAAGGGCCTGAACATTTATGTAAATGTGATATTTCAGTAAATAAAATAAAAAATAAAAAAATGAACTGTTTTTGCTTTGTCATTATTAGTATTGTGTGTAGATTGATGAGGGAAATAAACAACATTATCCATTTTAGAATAAGTCTGAAACATAACAACTTTTGGAACAGGTCAAGGGGTATGAATACTTTCCGAATGCACTGTACAGCACATGTCAAAACTCTTAGCATACCCCACAGACACACAGGCATACATAGGATGTCTGTCTCTCATAAGCTACTTTCTTCTGTCAGTAGTGATGTGACAGGACAGGATAGGTGAGAGCAATATGCCTAGCAGCTATTCTGCTTTCACCTGTCCACTTCCTGACTTCCATCTGTGACACTAAAGAACAGGAGAAGGAGAGGCCACTTTAGATGACTGATATGTTCTTACCTTATCATCTCTCCCTCTCTCTCGCGCTTTCTCTAACTCTCTCGCGCTTTCGCTAACTCTCTCACGCTCTCTCTCTCTCTCCCCCTCCCTCCTTCTTCCCCTGCTCTTTCCTCCTTGTTTCCTCCTTCCTCCACTCTGTCAGATGGGCCAGTTGTTGGGTGGTGTGATAGAGATGTGAGTGTACCACATGGACAGCATCACACAGCCAGAGAGGAGGAAACTGTATTCTCTGGCTCTGCTGGGGACTACAAAGAGAAGCAGAGCTGTGAGCTGCCCAGTGACAAAAGCCTACCAGACGAGCTAAATTACTTCTATGCTCGCTTCGAGGCAAGTAACACTGTGGCATGCATGAGAGCATCAACTGTTCCAAACGACTGTGTGATCACGCTCTCTGTAGCCGATGTGAGTAAGACCTTTAAACAGGTCAACATTTACATGGCCGCAGGGCCAGACGGATTACCAGGATGTGTACTCTGAGCATGCGCTGACCAACTGGCATGTGTTATCACTGACATTTTCAACCTCTCCCTGTCTGAGCCTGTAATACCACCATGTTTCAAGTAGACCACCATAGTCCCTGTGCCCAAGAACACTAAGGTGTCATGATGTGGCCGTTGCTGGGTATAGATCGTGGCTTCCCCCTCTCTCTCTCTCTCCTACACCCAGGTTCTGTTATCTCATGTCGTAAATTCCTGGCGGAAACTCTCTTCCCCTGGCCATGCAGAAAGAGAGACACGGAGATAACAAAGGATTTCACATGGCGAACTCCTAAATCCCCAAAATGTGAATTTGAAACAAAATGTCCACTTGTGAGAAGGTGGGAATGGTCCTTGGACACTTAAGGGACGGGTATGACGAGTGTGTTTCATTCGGTGACCTCAGAGAGAGCAGGAAACACACATAACTATATCTCTGAATGTGTACATTTAGCAATAATGAAGTTTGCATCTCATTCATGTATAAAAGATTAAACTATTTGTGAAATGATGTAATGTGATGTTAAACCTTTAATGTGAGAAAATGTTGTTCCTTTTAAAGTTAACTAAGTACCTCGGTGTTAGCTGAGGTGGCACAGGTTTGAGTACCAAGACTGAGCAAACCCACAGTGTGAGCTCTGAATGCGAATAGTTATTGAATTCCTAACCATACCACGTGGAGCATTGGCTACACAGCTAGAAATGGTTCAATTGGCTACACAGCTGGAAATGGTTCAACTCTGAGACTATCAATTTTATTTAACCATTATTTAACTAGGTAAGTCAGTTAAGAACAAATTCGTATTTTCAAAGGCAGTCTAGGAACAGTGGGTTAACTGCCTGTCCAGGGGTAGAGTGACAGATTTGTACCTTCTCAGCTTGGGGGTTTGAACTTTCTACTTTCTGGTTACTAGTTCAACGCTCTAACCACTAGGCTACCCTGCCACCCCAATCCCTACAGGACATGAGCAAATCTTAGATACTAATTACTAGTCTGCAGCTAGAAATTATGTAAACCTGGAATGCGAAGTCCGACAACCGCCGAAACATCTATTCCATGAGAACATTTCTGAATGGTACTCTGAAGTATCCATTCTAACGAAAGACTTTGATCTTCAGAGAGAGAGATAGAAAGAGATGCAGATGAACTGACTCCCCAGCAGTCGGACTGACAATGCCAACAGAGATCACGACGACACCTGGGAGTAAATATATAGTGATTGTAATTATTCCCGAATGAGTGAGCGTTCATGTGAAAAGGATTAGCCTTTCAATTATTATAATTATCAACTGTGTGTAGTGATCCCTTTTGTCTTTTCCATTTCTTTCTCAGTCCACACCCACTTCCCTTTGTCCACCAAGCTGTCATATCGGCTTAGCCCACTAGGGCATCTTCCCTGTCCTGTGTTAGTAAGCAATATCTACTGTGTTGTTTGTTTATGCATTTCTGTGATTATTTAGTTAGTTAGTAAATAAATGATTAAGCCAATTGGTGTATGGATGATTCATAGCAAAGACAGGGTTCGTGCAGATAACCAACAATTCACAACGTTTGGAATGAGACTGACGTGAGGTAAATAATAATTCATTAATAAGAAGACTAATTGATCAGATATTAAAACATCTGAAGAGTTATATTAGGAAAATTATAACTTTGTAATCTGAAGATTTTCCTTGGTGCCCCGACTTCCTAGTTAATTACATTTCCATGATTAGTTTAATCACGTAATAATAATTGCAGAGAATTGATTTGATAAACTAACAGTTTTCACTTTTAATGATGCCAAAGACACGACAAAGGTAACCTGCCTAAATGACTACCAACCCGTAGCACTCACGTCAGTAGCCATGAAGTGCTTTGAAAGGCTGGTCATGGCTCACATCAACATTCAGAAACCCTAGACCCAATCAAATGTGCATACCGCCCCAACAGATGCCCAGATGATGCAATCTCAATTGCACTCTACTCTGCCCTTCCACACCTGGACAAAAGGAACACCTATGCGAGAATGCTATTAATTGACTACAGCTCAGCATTCAACACCATAGTGCACTCAAAGCTCATCACTAAGCTGAGGATCCTGGGACTAAACACCTCCCTCTGTAACTGGATCTTGGACTTTCTGACGGGCCGCCCCCAGGTGGTAAGGGTAGGTAACAACACATCAGCCACACTGATCCTAAACACGGGGGCACTTCAGGGGTGCGTGCTCAGTCCCCACCTGTACTCCCTGTTCACTCATGATTACATGGCCAGGCACGACTCCAACAATATCATTACGTTTGCCAATGACATCAACGGGGCTATAGTACCCACATAGCCAACGATGGTCCAACCTGGTCCAAGCACACCAAGACTGTCGTGAAGAGGGCACGACAAAACCTATTCCCCCTCATGAGACTGAAAAGATTTGTCATGGGTCCTCAGATCTTCAAAAGGTTCTACAGCTGCACCATCGAGAGCATCCCAACTGGTTGCATCACTGCCTGGTATGGCAACTGCTTGGCCTCCGATTGCAAGGTACTACAGATGGTAGTGCGTACAGCCCAGTACATCACTGGGGCCAAGTTTCCTGCCATCCAGGACCACTATACCAGGTGGTGTCAGAGGAAGGCCCTAAAAATTGTCAAAGACTCCAGCCCCCCTAGTCATAGACTGTTCTCTCTGCTACTGCATGGTAAGCGGTACCGGAGCGCCAAGTCTAGTTCCAAGAGGCTTCTAAACAGCTTCTACACCCAAGCCATAAGACTCCTGAACATCTAATCAAATGGCTACCCAGACTATTTGCATTACCCCCCACCACCTTCTTTACGCTGCTGCTACTCTCTGATTATTATCTATGCATAGTCACTTTAATAACTCTACCTATATGTAGATATTACCTCGACTAACCGGTGCTCCCCGCTCAATGACTCTGTGGCGGTACCCCCTGTATATATGGTAGCCTCGCTATTGTTATTTTACTGCTGCTCTTTAATTATTTGTTGTTTTTTATTTTTAGTAGTATATTTTGGGGGTATTTTTGGGGTCTGGTACAATTGGATGAAGCATGACGGTGAGAGGCCAAGTTCTACTGCTGCCATGGGAAGAGAGATGATCACTCTCATATAGCCAACAGACACACTGCTTCTCATAATAGACATGGACCATTTTTACATAACAAACACACTGTTGACTCTCACATTCACAGGGGCTTCCACCTCCCCTGTCATGTTGCATTGGTCCTGAGAGCTGTGTGGTGGTGGACATAGACCTGACTCAGACTAAGGCTAAGGCTAGCACAGGAGACACAACACCTGTCTGTCTAGCCTGCCTGCTCCAGACCTGAAGGATGGTAGTCTGGGCTGGATCAATACAAATCTCTCCCTGAGCAGGTCACCCAGATCACTCTCTGACACACACACACACACACACACACACACACACACACACACACACACACACACACACACACACACACACACACACACACACACAACACTCTAACCACTAGGCTACCTGCCACCCCACATTAATGGAAGCCACATTCTATCAGCAATATTAAAGCTGATCTACCCCATCCCCCCAAACACTTAAAAAATAAAAATAAAATAGAACAAGGTTAATTCAGGACTGTCCTCATGCTAAGAGCATTACTGTGTGAGCTAGACCGAATGAGCGCCAAATTACATGCACCTGTCTGAAGTTATTATACTGGGAAAAGGACAGCCAAGTGGGAGGTAAAGCATGTTATTACACTTTTTTTGAAAGATTTTCAAAGGATTCACTTGTGTTGTATGGCGGTAAGTTCATTATCCAGTTGAGTTTAGGTTACGTTTTCTGTTTTGATGAGACAATCTGTAGTGAAGTGGGAGTTATTTTGTACACCACCCCCATTGCTTTGCATCAGCAATTGGATATGACAGCCTTGCTGATGGTGTTGCATCTTCAAACTACCACCAACCACCCTTCCACACAGTCTAAAACGCTCATAGTTTGATGCATTCTGTAGATTATATGTGTGTCACCTCAAAATTGAATCGTACAGTGACTGAGTGTTTCTTTACTGAGCATTGAAACAAAGGCAACATTTGGGTGCAGGTCTCTCACCCTGAAAAACAACTGTTGTTCCTGTTGTATTCACTGTTGGAATTATTAGGCCTATTTGTTGTCACAGAAAACTTGTCATTGTACCCATAAATAATATTTAATGATAATAATAATAATGTATTACATTTTGTAAAGCCTTTTTCATTACACAGAATCATCTCAAAGTGCATAAAATAAAACAAATAGGCAGGTACAAAGTGAAAGAGCACATCAAGTCAAATTGTATTGTGTTTTAGTAGCAGACACTCTTATTCGTCAGTGCTCTCCGTGGAGATGGTCAATCATTTAGAGTTGTGTAAATTGGCCGTCGTGTTTGTCAGATTGGGACAATAGCTTCTGCTTAGCCAGTAATTTAATGTAAATATCTGATAAGATGCTGGCTTCAGATGTCAACTCCATCTCACTTAATATGCAATTATTCCACTCTCACTAACTGTCCCTTCAACTTACATTTCAATGGTTTATTGTTTCATTTTGCAGCCTCCTATTGTCCTATCTCATGATACTGATGAGTTGGATGACTAGCTTATTTTCTGTCACTGACAGAATGTAAAATCAGTGTTGTTCTGGTTTAAAGAAGGTAGAGAGGTGTTGGTCTGAATGGAATAGCATTACAGTCCTCATTCATTTTCTTTGAAAAGTAATCATTTAGCTCACCATAAACTATTCAGTCCTTCACTAAATCTCTATTGACCTATTTCTTTCATTATTTCACTGTATAAAAACTGTCTGTTTATGACTGGGTATGTGTCAGTTTCTGAGCCAAAGAAGGAAATATTGCTTTTATTCCTTATCAGCAGAGAACAGCTTATTGGACTGTCTGTCCTCCTGGTTTTTTGTTTTTTGATCATAGGATTATCGCCTACCAAATCATTTTGAAAGGACTTTTTCAAACCTTTAAATAGTTAAAGTACATCAGTTCTTTTAGGCCATTTTATCCTCTACTTTGCATGCATTACTTACATTGTCAATTTCATGGTAGAGTGCCTTGGTCATCGAACTGCTCATCTTGATTTTCTTTGCTGTCAGTCCAATGGCCTGCTAAATTGGCATGCCACCTCTTTCAGACATATCTGTGTTGAACCACAAGGATTGTATGGCATTACAATGGCAAGACTGAAGTTAATTATTTTCTACTTTACTGCTGGATGTGGCCTGATAGCTAAAGAGGGAATCAGTTCTCAAGAGTTTACTCCATTGGGGCATTTACACTGTTGCTTTGGTTTCAGTTCAGTTTTGTTTCATATCTCAAAAAGGAGAAAGAAGTTGCCCAGCTGTAAACGTGTGTACTCAGTAGGGACAGAATGTCCTCAAGTCAGCAGAATAAATCAGAAATTCAAGTTGAGTTCAATCAAATCAACCCAAATCCCACCTCAGAACTGGAAAGTTACAAATCCAGAAGTTTTGCGTATGACGCTGCTATCCCTCACTGCTCCTGCCTGGCCCTAGCATCAGAAACAACTTCCTATAGGAAGAATGTGCATTTCCACTAGTTCCTCCCTGACTTTCCTCACTCCTAGACAAACGTTTTCACTCCCATTCCAGTATTGGGGAACATCACGCATCTTGTGTATTCTGCTCACGCTCTTCGGCTTCCCTCACAATACCATGTTTATGTGCTCTGGTAGGGAGGTGGGGGTGGGGGGGGGGGGGGGGGGGGGGGGGGGGTAGTCGGGTGACACCTATTAGGAAAGAATCACAGACAAGGAGTCGAGCAGGATGGAATTACAACTGACACACACTCACATGTGATAAGATATCTTTAGTATGAAGGCAGACACCTACTTCAACTGGTTTCCATGACAGCCAAGTCTGACACTAAATATCAGGAGATACAGGTTAGGGGTTTCCTGGTGCTACACAGTGAGGTTATTAAATGGTAACATTTTATTAAACGTCTGACTGGAAATAGGAAAAGTATTCGAGATAAGTATGTCTGTTGGTGAAAAATAATAATAACTGCCTCTACTTTTCATGCACCTTGTTCAGACTGTTATGTGAAATGGCATCAGAATATGATTTATTTAGTCTAATATTGTCCGTGTTTAAGATGCTCCATGGCCCTCTTTCTCTCAAATTATTTCCCCCTCTAGTTTCTTTCCACTAATATGTCCAAGAAACTCTGTTCTCGCCCTTTCAAATAAAATTCTCAAATAACGAATCTATGAATGCATGTTTTCTTCTAGGCATTGGTTAAGGGCACTGTTGGTTAAAGGCTTGTAAGTAAGCATTTCACTGTTGTATTTGGTGAGTCTATACACGCACAAAACCTTTCCTCCTGTGTATTAATTACAACCAGAAGCCAGTTGATTAAACCACTACCTTTCTCTCCACTGCAGATCATGTTGGAATTTACGTTTTTTTTTCATGCCATTGACAACTTCCTGAACTTATAAAATGTTCTTTTTCCACTTATCTTTCTTCTAAAATTATATTTTTACTTGTAAGTGTGTGTATGTGTGGTTGTGTGTGTGCATGTCCCACTCCTCAGTATGGATCATCATGGTTTCTCAACAGGTGGCACACAGTGGGTAAAATAACACATGTAATGATTAAAGAATGACTCCAGCAGGTGATGGGGACATACATCCCATGCTCTATTTTGCCAAACAATTCTCTAAAATAGGTTGTATACAGTGCCAGTCAAAAGTTTGGACACACCTACTAATTCAAGTGTTTTTCTTTATTTCTACCATTTTCTACATTATAGAATAATAGTGAAGACATCAAAACTATGAAATTACACATGTTTAATCATGTACCAACCTAAATAGTTTTAAACAAATCAAAATATATTTTAGATTCTTCAAAGTAGCCACCCTTTGCCTTGATGACAGCTTTGCACACTCTTGGCATTCTCTCAACCAGCTGCACCTGGAATGAAGAAAATAGTAAAAATGAAGAGAAACCCTTGAATGAGTTGGTGTGTCCAAACTTTTGACTGGTACTGTAGGTTGGTATGGTGGTGTATTGGTGCAAGTGTACTCTTAGAAGGGATAATCTGTGCATATTTCATTTCTCGTGGTGCCTAAGAGGTATGAATAAGATTGCATAATTTGTAATAGCAAGCATTTGTGTTATTGCACATTTTATGTGTCAGTGAAAGAGTGTGCACGTGTGTGTGCGTGGTTTTGTTTGCATGTTTGTTTATATCGGTGGTGTCCTTCAGCACTTATCACCTCAGTCCAGACCCTGGTGTTCCCCTGGGGGAACGAGAGCAGGGCACAGCTGGCACTGTTTGTTCCAGCATAGCTCCCTTATTAAAAGATGGTCTCTGTGTTCATAGTCGGATTCTCTCTCTCTCTCTCTCACTCTCTCTCTCTCTCTCTCTCTCTCTCTCTCTCTCTCTCTCTCTCTGGATTTGTGTATACTACATGCTGATAGCCAGCCTGGGGAGACAGACTATTTTAAAGTGATGAAGAATGCTAAATGTTTTTTGTCTTAGATCCCCAGTCCAACACTGAGATATCACGCACCTGCACAGCCGCTGTGTGCCCTCAGGCACTCTTTCTGGCAGATGGGTTTGCTACAGTAGTGTGTGATCTAGGACAAAGCCCCCTACCACCTGTGTCACGGTCATAGGACGGAACAAGGCTTAGTCGGAGCTCTCTGGTGTGTTGAAGAAAAACTGGCACACACACACACGCTCCTGCTCACATTTCTAGTGCAGCTCCTCGCAGGGCTCTGTCCTCGTCTTCATGAAAGATACAGATTAGCTGAGCACTTTAATGCACCATCCTCTGTGCCGTTTCAACTCCTTTTCTCAGAAAGCCATAGAAACAAGCTACAAAACCCTATTGTGTCAGACTGCTAGAGACCTACGCCTCATTTTTAACATTCGCTTTACATTTTTTCAGTCCCCTCACAGTAAAACAGATGCCATACAGGTAACTGCCAAAATAATAGAAACACCTGAGTAAATAAGGGATCTGGTGGCTCTCTCATGGTCCACTCAACCCCTTAGAGGGCATGGTAAACACCAATAAATACACAGCCATTCGGAGTAATCACCTTAAACCTATGGTGAATCATTTCTGTCCTGATAGGAGTGGATGACAATGCCCCCATCCACAGGGCACGAATGATCACTGAATGGTTTGATGAGCATGAAAACGATGTAAACTGTGCCATCGCCATATCAGCCACCAGATGTCAACCCTATTGAATACTTATGGGAGATTCTGGAGAGGCGTCTGAGACAGCGTTTTTTTAAACAAAACTAAAACAATGGTAAATCTTAGCGCTGGCGGTAGCGCTATAGGTCAGGGGGTGTGTCTGAAATATTTGTACTATTTTCACAGCAGGAATTATGTGCACTGTAGCTGCCCGTTGTGCTGGGTTTTGAAGAATAAATTAGTTGTAGGTGTGTCGAGGCTACACCCCTCACCGCCAATCAAATTATCCTAAATATTGTGGTTGCGATGCAATCAAGTCAAATTCAAATGTTAGTCCGTTACAGCCTAGTTTGTTAAATAACCTACAGAAACAAACTGTCTAAATAGCCTATGTTGAACATGTTTGAAGTACACATTGTTCTAAATTATTGTGTTGGCCTATCGGAAATATATATTTAAACATTTGCACTGATATACTGTAGGTGCAAGGCCTACTGTAAATGGCATTATGTCGCAGCCATGGACAGGCCAACGTTGTCAATAAGCTAGAAATTCACTATTGATAAGGCCTAAAAAAAAAGACAATGAATGTTTCTAATAAAATTATAATAAAAAACAAAACAACTTGTTTTAAAAAGTACAGTCTAAATACAGTTACAGGCACTATAATTGCTCCCCGTGGGCATATACCGTAATATTAGTATTCAAAACAGTTCGCCTTTTTTTATCACAATAAGTGAGACTACATGGACAGGGGGCCTGATTCTAGATCAACACTCCTACTCTAAGACACTTGATACATACAGCCCCAGGCAGGTGTACACATTTTAGTGATCCATCCAGAAGCCTGTAATGTTTGTCCTGTGGTGCTTCCTATAGCATTAGACAAGGCTATAAGGTTTCCAGGCACCTCCATGAGAGCTGACAGCAGCAGACAGATGTCAACTGGGGGACAGTGAGTAAACAAAGTCTACGAGGCTGGAGAGAGGAAAACAAGCTGCTCTAGTCTAGATTAGCACTTGATTCTTGCTCCTCCATTAAATGTCTGCTCTTATTCACATGAAATATATTGATGTGTCTAGCCCTCATTTATTTATTTAACTAGGCAAGTCAGTCAAGAACAAATTCTTATTTACAATGACGGCGTACACCAGCCAACGCAGGGACAATTGTGCCCCACCCTATGGGTCTCCCAATTACAGCCGGTTGTGAAACAGCCTGGAATTGAACCAGGGTGTCTGTAGTGACGCCTCAAAAACTGAGATGCAGTGCCTTAGGCCACAGCGCCACTCAGGAGCTCTTCAGACCCCACAATAAACACATTAAGCAGTGAGTGTCTCTCCTGTGCAATTTAATAATAAAGTCCTGTGTGTGTGTGCGTGCTTGTGCCTTTGCACGTGCATGCGAGCATACCATGTGTGTTTGTGTCCTGTGTGTGCCACCTAGAGAAACTGTATGCAAAATATTATATTCTGTGAGGTGGCATTTGGCCTGCATGTGAGACACTGGCCCTGTCTCTGATTGGGCAGTCTGTGTGTGCTGCTACCATCAACAGTGACCTTTGGCTAAGTGACGTCTGGGGCTCCATGGGACAGCTCTACAGGCCATGACTCCCTGTCTAACTGCTATTGGACCTTTACATATTAAACACACTCAGAGAAGGGCGTGTGAGTGTGTGCATGTGCGTGTGCGTGTTCTCGTCTGTGTGCGCCTCTGTGACAGTATATCTACACTGAGTGGATAAAACATTATGAGCACCTGCTCTTTGCATGACATTGACTGACCAGGTGAATTCAGGTGAAAGCTATGATCCCTTATTAATGTCACTTCTTAAATCCACTTCAGTGAATGAGCACAGTTGCATGCACACAATAATATGGTTATTGTGGAGAGTCAGATGAATATAATAGTTTGTTTAAAACATTTACATGCTTTGCAAGAAGAATGATTTCCCTAATAATCCAGTTTACATGGACACATCTGAAATCAGGCTACTGATGGGACTTTAATAAATGCAGAAAATCAACAATCTAAATAAACGTTCTACCACAGTGACCATGACCAGTTTTGCAAATGCATTTTGATTCTGAACTCCGCCATATAAAATTTATGTGAAAACTTTTATGAGATGCATATTTTCCTTTTTTCAGAACCCACTTCATTTGTGCATAAGAGGGAGGCTTGCACTACCGAAGTGCTGATGAAAGACACTGCTGGAATGCAGATTAAGCTCTTTACATGTCCTAATAATATGAAAGATTGATCAGAAAACCAGTTGTTTTAATCGCCGTATGCCCACTTCGATAATGACCTTACGGCGATTAAGATAAGCAGAGGAAGGTGTTTACATGACTAATGCCATACTCGGCCTATTGCCATAATCAGTTTAATATCAAATTATTATTGTGTATGTAAATGTACTCAGTGTAGGGGAGGAGATAGGTTAAAGAAGGATTTTCAAGCCTTGAGACAATTGAGACATGGATTGTGTATGCGTGCCATTCAGAGGGGAATGGGCAAGACAAAAGATTTAAGTGCCTTAGAATGGGGTATGGTAGCAGGTGCCAGGCTCACCGGTTTGTGTGTGTCAAGAACTGCAACGCTGCTGGGTTTTTCAACCTCAACAGTTTCCCGTGTGTATCAAGAATGGTCCATCGCCCAAAGGACAACTGTGGGAAGCATTGGAGTCAAACATGGGCCAGAATCTATGTTTGTGTCCCCTTTCATCAGGTGACACATAAAATAGTACAGAAAAAAATGCTCATATGCTCCCAAAGCTTTATTGGTGAGATGTTGATATGGACGTTGTCTCAATTGCTTTTCAGGGCGCTTCTATTGCTTCAGATGTCATGTTTAATAATGTAGCCTTTAACAGTCTGCAGGCAGGCAGCTGTTCTGGAGCCTGAGGGAGTATTAATTACACAGATTATGTTGCAAGACGTTTCTTACACCGAAGGAAACTAAACGGGGAGGGACCTACCTGAATTGTTCTTTAGAAACTGCAAAAAGTTTTTTCAACTGGTTTGACTAATGGTTACACACCTGCTACTCTTATGTTCTCTCCTGGAGACATCTCTCATCTCTCTCTCTGTCTCTTTCAGCTGGAGCCTCTCTCTGAACCTGCCTGCAGTTAAATTAATAAACATTTAGCACCATCCAACCACTGAACAAACTACAGGGTGTGGAAACCCTTCTAAAAAGCTGTTGTAATTAAATCACAGGCTCATGACATGACTGGACCCAAGACACAGGTAACTGCCAAGATGAAGGAAACACCAACATAAAGTGCCTTAATAGGTTATTGGTGCCACCATGAGTCACCAGAAGAGCTTCAATGCGACTTGGCATAGATTCTCCAAGTGTCTGAAACTCTTCTTCCACAAGAAATTCTATAATTTGGTGTTTTGTTGATGGAAGTGGAAAACGCTCTCTCAGGCGCCACTCCAGAATCTCCCATAACTGTTCAGTTGGAATGAGATCTGGTGACTAAGACACACACACACACTCACACACACATATAATCCCTTTAAACCCCCTATGCTCCTTTGAGACCAAGGGCCCAGGGTTCCGGTCTAGAAGCCCAGTTTAGATTGCTCCTACAGTTTTGCTTCGGTACTGTAGTGTAGCTGATACCCGGCCCAGAAAGACATTTTCCAAAGAAGGCCACATAGAGAAGCCAGATTAGAAAATTAGTAATAAGTGTGGTAGTTTAATTTCTGTATTACCAAAGAGAGAGAGAGAGAAACTTCACACTGCTTTTTGTTTTATGTTGCTCTGTCTGTATGCTACGTCTTGCTTGTCCAATGTTGCTCTGTCTGTATGCTATGTCTTGCTTGTCCTATGTTGCTATGTCTTGCTTGCTCTATGCTGCTATTGTCTATATTGTAATTGATTTTAATAACCTGCCCAGGGACTGCGGTTGAAAATTAGCCGGCTGGCTAAAACCGGCACTTTTACTGAAACGTTGATTAATGTGCACTGTCCCTGTAAAAATAAAAAATAAACTCAAACTCAAACACCAGTCAGAGTTACACTTAAACTACACCTTTAATAATAATGAAGCTTTGCAATAGCATTTGACTTTCAACAATTCACTATCTCTAATGAATAGTTGAGAGTGTCAACATAATGGCAACTGAGATCTTTTGTAGCAATGATCCCCTAGTCGACATGACAAACCACAGATAATAGGAACTGTTCACAAAGAAAGACTTTTACTTGAGAGAGGAGTATCCCATAGCCAGATAGCATTCGCTATATCGTTCAGTTTGGTCTCTAAGACGAGGTTCTAATCTCATTCCTGGTACTTCATAGTACAAAAACACCAACTCATCCAATGGCGTATATCAATTGTCAACTCTAGATACCCCCATCTAAAGTAAACCCCACTCCTGGACAAGCTCACTGAAGGGAGTGAGCCTCTAGGTCATATACTATCTCAAGATAAGTGCAACATCAGAGGGGACATACAATGGTTTCAGACACTGCCATACTCCTCCCGCAATGGGAAAAGGACTTCAAGCCTATCAACTCCTGAGATTAGGCTGGCAATACTTAAGTACCTAAAAGAACATCCAATAGTCAAAGGTATATGAAATACAAATGGTATAGAGAGAAATAGTCCTATAATTCCTATAATAACTACAACCTAAAACTTCTTAACTGGGAATATTGAAGACTCATGTTAAAAGGAACCACCAGCTTTCATATGTTCTCATGTTCTGAGCAAGGAACTTAAGGAGCAATGTTCTGAGCAAGGAACTTACTTAGTTAGCTTTTTTACATGGTAAATATTGCACTTTTACTTTCTTCTCCAACACTTTGTTTTTGCATTATTTAAACCAAATTGAAAATGTTTCATTATTTATTTGAGACTAAATTGATTTTATTGATGTATTATGTTAAGTTAAAATAAGTGTTCATTCAGTATTGCTGTAATTGTCATTATTACAAATATATATATAAAAATCGGCCGATTAATCGGTATCAGCTTTTTTTGGTCCTCCAATAATCGGTATCGGCGCTGAAAAATCATAATCATTCGACCTCTAGTGAGAACATGCATACTCACACGTGAGCAGATCTTCAGCTCTCTTGGCCCATAAACATGCAGGAAGATTCTTAGGAAGCCAAACCTATTGACAACCTTTATTCAGGCATTTTAAACCAACCTTTATTTAGCCATTTTAAACCAACCTTTATTTACGCATTTTAAACCAACCTTTATTTAGATTTTGTTTTGTGTACTTGATACCATTCCACTCATTCCGCTCCAGCCAATAACACGAGCCCATCCAACCCAATTAAGGTGCCAATGACTCAGAGCCTGGCTGTTATCCAATGACTCAGAGCCTGGCTGTTATCCAAGGACTCAGAGCTAGGTTGTTATCCAACTACTCAGAGCTAGGCTGTTATCCAACAACTCAGATCTAGGCTATTATCCAGCGACTCAGAGCTAGGCTATTATCCAGTGACTCAGAGCTAGGCTATTATCCAGTGACTCAGAGCTAGGCTATTATCTCATGACTCAGAGCTAGGCTATTATCTCGTGACTCAGAGCTAGGCTATTATCCAGCGACTCAGAGCTAGGCTATTATCCAGCAACTCAGAGCTAGGCTATTATCCAGCGACTCAGAGCTAGGCTATTATCTAGCGACTCAGAGCTAGGCTATTATCTAGCGACTCAGAGCTAGGCTATTATCTAGCGACTCGGAGCTAGGCTATTATCTCGCGACTCAGAGCTAGGCTATTATCTAGCGACTCAGAGCTAGGCTATTATCTAGCGACTCAGAGCTAGGCTATTATCTAGCGACTCGGAGCTAGGCTATTATCTCGCGACTCAGAGCTAGGCTATTATCCAGCGACTCAGAGCTAGGCTATTATCTAGCGACTCGGAGCTAGGCTATTATCTGCGACTCAAAGCTAGGCTATTATCTCGTGACTCAGAGCTAGGCTATTATCCAGCGACTCAGAGCTAGGCTATTATCCAGCGACTCAGAGCTAGGCTATTATCCAGTGACTCAGAGCTAGGCTATTATCCAGCGACTCAGAGCTAGGCTATTATCCAGCGACTCAGAGCTAGGCTATTGTCCAGCGACTCAGAGCTAGGCTATTATCCAACCATAATACCCACTTTCTGTCTCTCACAAAAACACATACAGATACCAGACACACACATAGTCCCAGACATGTCTCTCACAAACATACATATTCCAAGATACAAAAACTCCAGACATAGACACTGAACAGCACTTTGAGCAAGGTGGAGAGGGCATTGATGATGGGTGGTGGACAGAGAAAAAAACAGAGAGAAAAAAGAAGGGATTGAAGAAGACGTGTGAGTATGCTTGTTCTCACTAGAGGTCGAATGATTATGATTTTTCAGCGCCGATACCGATTATTGGAGGACCAAAAAAAGCTGATACCGATTAATCGGCCGATTTTTATATATATATTTGTAATAATGACAATTACAGCAATACTGAATGAACACTTATTTTAACTTAACATAATACATCAATAAAATCAATTTAGTCTCAAATAAATAATGAAACATTTTCAATTTGGTTCTGTCTTAGCACATTTAGAAGGAAAGCATACGGAATGGGGAGAGGAGGTGAGGTGAGGGAAGAGATGAACGAAAAGAAGAGATTGAAGAATAGACTAGTAGCAATGGCAGTGGGTGATGGACAAAGAGTGGAAGATGGAGTAGAGGAGGGATGCTGAGTGACAGAGCAGAGTGCTGGAATCAGAATGTGGAATGTGGAGTGACAAAGTGGGGTTCAGACACCATTTTGCCTGTTTGATTTATATTTACTGTTCAGGCATGCCACTGCTGGAAACAACTTTGTATGGCTTTTGGGTGTTTAGCGCAGGGTAACTGCTATGCATGTAGGAATCAAATACAATTGGATTTGATTCACTCATCTGATTATGCACGCTGATCAAAAATATAAACGTAACATGTAAAGTGTTGGTCCCATGTTTCATGAGCTGAAATAAAAGATCCCAGACATTTCCCATATGTACAAAAAGCTTATTGAAAATCTAATCAAACACTTCATGAGAACCCATGATCTCATGTTGCGCAACATTTCTATTGGCTATGCAATTGTTTGAGAAAATAGTTTTGATGGCCTCTATTAAAAAGACGAGAATCCCATCAGCTTTCTATAGGCAAGGCCTAATATATTTATTTCTCAACTTTCCAAATATGAAGCACATTGCTTCTCTTTATAACAGCAGTATAGCCTACCTGGCTGGCATGAAAATGAACCAGGGGAAAAGCGTCCTCCATTCCCCATTTTAGTGCATAGATTACATGTACTTTATCTCCTGCCCTTGTTTCGAGAGGTGCATGACAATGGTACATTCTAAATCAAAACCAATTTCACACATAATATTTAGTACATGTAAATACAAGATTAAATCAAGAATAGTCTGACGGGTAACAATATTGGCCTATCACTTGTGCATTATATATTATCACTTGTGAATGATGCCCAGCATAAGACAAGAAACGATGTCATATTTGTGTGACTTTTTCGAATCATAGTCGCACACTTCATATAGCCAAGCCCATAGGCCTATATGTTTTGATAAGGTTTGTATCACAAAAGTAGCCAAACAACTTCTTAAAATTAAGCACCTTAATTCGCTTTACATGGGGTGTAGAGCCTAAACAGATCGTGAGTTTCAAGTGTGGGGAAGGTCATTTTCACCTTAAAAATGCACCTTTATAATAAGAGCATTACATGCATGATCGCATTTGTGGTAGCTTTTGATAATGCTGTTTCCCGCTAATGGAACAGTCGCACGTGTAGTGATGTCCTTTCTATTTTATTCAGCTTTGTTTAATTGCATTCTTCATACTATAAACTATACTAAATTAACTAGTGTTGCCCACAGCCATATGGTATAGTCAGATCAGGAACTAACATAAGGACAACTCAGATTATGCTATTCTGTTATTCTGAAATAGACTACATTTTCTTCATATCATGTTTCTTCAGACCTGTCTAAAATAAATAACGTATTTATTGTGAAGGTGGAGGCTATATTACATGGATTTATTAGACTTTTTCAAATGTAGATGTTCTGAAGGTCTGCATCAGTGGCTTGTAGGCTACGTGTGGAAGCCAGGATTAAAGGTAAATTACTGTGAGACCGGCAGTTATTTGTTTGACAATCACCGGCTGGTGAAGTTTCATGACCGCCACAGCCCTTCACACAACACAATGACGCAGATGTTTTAGGGTGCAGAAAGGTCCACCAGAGCTGTTGCCAGATAATTAAATGTTCATTTCTCTGCCATAAGCCACCTCCAACGTCGTTTTAGAGAATTTATCAGTACGTCCAACTGGTCTCACAACTGCAGACCACGTGTAACCACGCCAGCCCAGGACCCCCACATCCGGCTCCTTCACCTGCGGGATCATCTGATTCCAGCCACCCGGGGAGATGATGAAACAGTGGGTTAACACAACCAAAGAATTTCTGCACAAACTGTCAAAAACCGTCTCAGTGAAGCTCATCTGCGTGCTCGTCATCCTCACCAGGGTCTTGATCTGACTGCAGTTCTTTGTCGTAACTGGCTTCAGTGTGCAAATGCTCACCTTCGATGGCCACTGTCACGCTGGAGAAGTATGCTCTTCACGGATAAATCCGAGTTTCAAGAGTACCGGGCAGATTGCAGACAGTGTGTATGGCTCTGTGTGGGCGAGAGGTTTGCTGATGCCATCGTTGTGAACAGAGTACCCCATAGTGGCCAATATCCAGCAACTTCCCACAGCCATTGAAGAGGATTGGGACAACATTCCACATGTCACGATCAACAGCCTGATCAACTCAATGTGAAGGAGATGTTTCACGCTGCATGAAGCAAATGGTGGTCACAACAGATACTGACTGGTTTTCTGATCCACGCCCCTACTTTTTTTTTTAAACCTCCTATTATGTTGCGGGTCAATTTGACCCATCTCCACTTTTGAGTTGTCTAAAATACAGGTTTTTCTCCATGAAATTAAATTACTTTTCCTCATTTAGGGTCATGAACCTAACTTCAAAATGTGAGAAAGGAAATATGTTTAAGAAAAAGTTCTTATGACCCATACCACAATGGACTTTTCTTCAGCAAAGGATTAAAGGTATCTGTGACCAACAGATACATATCTATATTCCCAGTCATGTGATAGCCGTAGATTATTGCCTAATGCTTTTATTTGACTGATTTCCTCACATGAACTGTAACTCAGTAAAATCTTTGAAAATGTTGCATTGTTGCGTTTATATTTATGTTCAGTATTTGTGTGGTAAACTGTCTTTGGACTGATGTGCAGTTGGTGTAATTTTTGCTGGCCCATCTGTGTGTTTGCAGTCAGTGTTTTAGCTTGTGTGTGTCTATTTACTGTAAGAGAGTTGGAGCTTGGCTGTCACAGTCCTTCCCGCTCCCCAGTGGCAAGCTTCCTAACTGGGTCATAGCCCCACCTCCTCCTGGCTCCTCCAGACTTGTCATTTCTAGTAGATATCATGGGTCTGGTAGGAAATGCACCCTGGAGCATGTTGGAGGTAAAGACAAATCAGGGGCAGTAATTCCACAGTAACAGAATTATGCTCAGTTTTTACACTTTACAATGTATGCCAAACAACATCAAATCAAATTTATTTTATATAGCCCTTCGTACATCAGCTGATATCTCAAAGTGCTGTACAGAAACCCAGCCTAAAACCCCAAACAGCAAGCAATGCAGGTGTAGAAGCACGGTGGCTAGGGAAAACTCCCTAGAAAGGCCAAAACCTAGGAAGAAACCAAGAGAGGAACCAGGCTATGTGGGGTGGCCAGTCCTCTTCTGGCTGTGCCGGGTGGAGATTATAACAGAACATGGCCAAGATGTTCAAATGTTCATAAATGACCAGCATGGTCCAATAATAATAAGGCAGAACAGTTGAAACTGGAGCAGCAGCACGGCCAGGTGGACTGGGGACAGCAAGGAGTCAGGTAGTCCTGAGGCATGGTCCTAGGGCTCAGATCCTCCGAGAGAGAGAAAGAAAGAGAGAATTAGAGAGAGCACACTTAAATTCACACAGGACACCGAATAGGACAGGAAAAGTACTCCAGATATAACAAACTGACCCTAGCCCCCCGACACATAAACTACTGCAGCATAAATACTGGAGGCTGAGACAGGAGGGGTCAGGAGAAACTGTGGCCCCATCCGAGGACACCCCCGGACAGGGCCAAACAGGAAGGATATAACCCCACCCTCTTTGCCAAAGCACAGCCCCTACACCACTAGAGGGATATCTTCAACCACCAACTTACCATCCTGAGACAAGGCTGAGTATAGCCCACAAAGATCTCCGCCACGGCACAACCCAAGGCGGGGGGGGGGGGGGGGGGGGGGAGGGGCAACCCAGACAGGACCCAGACAGGATGATCACATCAGTGACTCAACCCACTCAGGTGACGCACCCCTCCCAGGGACGGTATGATAGAGCCCCAGTAAGCCAGTGACTCAGCCCCTGTAATAGGGTTAGAGGCAGAGAATCCCAGTGGAAAGAGGGGAACCGGCCAGGCAGAGACAGCAAGGGCGGTTCGTTGCTCCAGAGCCTTTCTGTTCACCTTCCCACTCCTGGGCCAGACTACACTCAATCATATGACCCACTAGACTTAAAGGTTGAGACCGAGTTTGCGTCTCTGACATGGGTAGGCAGACCGTTCCATAAAAATGGAGCTCTATAGGAGAAAGCCCTGCCTCCAGCTGTTTGCTTAGAAATTCTAGGGACAATTAGTAGACAAAAACCATTGATTTCAAAGTTTAACAAACCATACAACTCTATGCACAATGACTCTATGCGCAATGGTCACTGAAAAATTACAAAAACTAATTTAGTGGAACAACTGTGCAGATGCAATCTTTGGTAACATAATTTAAAGGTAAAATCTCCCTCAGGTGTTTATGCGACCACGTTTTCCAAAAGCTCTGTTGAATATCTGCTCCGAATTAAGATTCCAAGATGTCTGCAGAAAGAATCAATGGCATTCTCCTCATGTTTCACATGTTTGGACATCACAGCACGGCACAGCAGAGCAGGGCAGAGTTCAGTACAGTAGAGTACAGTGCAGTACAATACAGCACAGCAGAGCAGGGTAGAGTTCAGTACAGTAGAGTACAGCGCAGTACAATACAGCACAGCAGAGCAGGGTAGAGTTCACTACAGTGCAGTACAGTACAATAGGGCACAGCAGAGCAGGGCAGAGTTCAATACAGTAGAGTACAGTGCAATACAATACAGCACAGCAGAGCAGGGTAGAGTTCAGTACAGTGCAGTACAGTGCAGTACAGTACAGTACAATACAGCACAGCAGAGTAGGGTAGAGTTCAGTACAGTAGAGTACATTGCAATACAATACAGCACAGCAGAGCAGGGTAGAGTTTAGTACAGTGCAGTACAGTGCAGTACAGCAGAGTAGGGTAGAGTTCAGTACAGTAGAGTACAGTACAATACAGCACAGCAGAGTAGGGTAGAGTTCAGTACAGTAGAGTACAGTACAATACAGCACAGCAGAGCAGGGTAGAGTAGTGTTCAGTACAGTGCAGTAGACTAGAGTACAGTATTATATAGTACAGTCAATTAGAGTGTAGTTCAGTACAGTACAATATACTGTACCTTACCGTGTTGTTATTTTCTTTACTGCACTGTACTGTATTGTACTGTTCTCTACTGTGCTCTACTCGGTGCACAGTAATGTGCTGTACTTAGTACTGTACTGTATAGTACAGTATTGTAGCTGAGCAATTAAAACATGTTTTGTTTTTTAAACAGTTAATCAACATTGCAGCACCCTGTACTGAATATGATGCAGTTGTAACTATGCAGCTGTCAGAACTGGGCCTTAGTGTGTTCAGTCTGTCAGATAGACATCAGAACTGGGCCTTAATGTGTTCAGTCTGACCGATAGACGTTAGAACTGGGCCTTAGTGTGTTCAGTCTGACAGATAGATGTTAGAACTGGGCCTTAGTGTGTTCAGTCTGACAGATAGACGTCAGAACTGGGTCTTAGTGTGTTCAGTCTGACAGATAGATGTTAGAACTGGGCCATAGTGTGTTCAGTCTGACAGGTAGATGTTAGAACTGGGCCTTAGTGTGTTCAGTCTGACAGATAGATGTTAGAACTGGGCCTTAGTGTGTTCAGTCTGACAGATAGACGTCAGAACTGGGTCTTAGTGTGTTCAGTCTGACAGATAGATGTTAGAACTGGGCCATAGTGTGTTCAGTCTGACAGGTAGATGTTAGAACTGGGCCTTAGTGTGTTCAGTCTGACAGGTAGATGTTAGAACTGGGCCTTAGTGTGTTCAGTCTGACAGATTAATATAAATGAAATAAAAAGATAATCAAGGATCACCCGAGCCACTGCCTGTTTACCGCACTTCCATCCAGATGGCGAGGTCTGTACAGGTACATCAAAGCTGGGACATAGAGATTGAAAAACAGTTTCTATCTCAAGGCCATCAGATTGTTTAACAGCCACCGCTAGCACAGAGAGGCGGCTGCCTACCTACAGACTTGATATCATTGGCCACTTTAATAAATGCAACACTAGTCACTTTAATAATGCCACTTTAAGAATATTTACATATCTTGCATTACTCATCTCATATGTATATAATGTATACTGTGTCCTTCACTATCTATTCTTTACTATCTATTGCATCTTAGCCGCTCTGTCACTGCTCATCCGTATATTTTATACTTAAAAATTCTTATCCCATTCCTTTACTAGATTGTGTGTATAAAGTTTTTTGTGGAATTTGTTAGACATTAGGTTTTGTTGTAGAATTGTTAGATCTTACTTGTTAGACACTGCGGCACTGTCGAAACTAGAAGCACAAGCATGTCGCTACACTCGCAATAACATCTGCTTACCATGTGTATGTGACCAATACAATTTGATTTGATTTGAAGAATTGGGCCTTAGTGTGTTTTGCACATTCAAATAAAGCACGAAGAGGACATTTTCATTAATAAATCAACATAATTTATTACCTTTTAATACCCGCTTACCTCTCGTATTGTAGACCCATATAATATATGCCATTTAGCGGTCACTTTTATCTTAAGCGACTTAGTCATGCGTCCATAAATGTGTTCGTATTGGTCTGGGAATTTAACTCACTACCCTGCCGTTACAAGCACCATGCTCTACCAACTGAGCTGCAAATAACCACAAGTAGCTATGGGTCTAAGAAGATCGTGTTTGTGATCAAAGGCTTTCGTGCAGTTTGAATTCATATTGCTAGTTATCGCCAACCATTGAACTGTACACACAGCTCCAACTACACAGCCTATCACTTTAAACTTTGAGTAGGCCCGACACACAATTCAAATATAGTCTAGTATTTAATTGGCAGTGTGGGGGATGGACACAGTCCAATCAGGAAAAATGTGTTTCAGACTTTTCAAGCGTTTAATACGAGCGTAGAACTAAAACCTAAAACTAAAACAAATCATGCATTGAAGTCAATGGTAGATTTGCAGGAAAGCTGAAATGTAGCATCTTATCTGAGGTTAAGATTGGACCCATGGAGAATAGAAAACATGACTTACTGTTATTATTCATACTATAGCTCACCTTTTGATCTTAACCTCTCAATCTCACTGGCTTTGTCATAATTTATCACATGAAACCGCAGCAAGGAGCTGTATGTATCAAGCACCTCAAAGTAGGAGTGCTTATTTAGGATCAGTTTTTCCTTTTACATCGTAATGAATACGATCACATGGCCAGGGGGAACCGGGTCCTAGATCAGCACTTCTATTCTGAGACCCTTGATACATGCACCCCAGGTCTCACAGCATTATGTCACATTGTTAGGGCCAGTTGTTTTCACTGGTTTTTGTGGTATTTCCTGAATTATCCACTTGGTTTTCTGCAGGTAGAACATTCTAGGAAATGTTCTTTAATTGACACAAGTGGCCTTCAATCAATCAAATAATGTCTGGTTGTGCGTGTGTGTTTGGTGGGGGGATCACCTAAGCCATAGGAGGCGTAACGCCACAAATCTTAATTGCATGAAGCCTATTATTTGGCAGAGAATACTATTTGTAGATCAGTGATTCTACACCTCACGTTTCTCAAGATGATCCTCTCCAACGGTCTTGTAAGTTGTAGCTAAAATCGGGGCAGTTTAAGCTGAGAGTCAATGAAACCAACCACGGAGGTATGTTTTAAGGAACTTAGGGAGTAGCCCCAACCTGGAGTTGAACCCAGGTCCAGCAACTGTCTAGCCAACACCTTTACTTTATGCCAAGAAGTGAGAACCCGTGTGTCTTTGGCTACTGGCGGTACTACTGCGTGTAAAACCTCAGAGCTGCCCATTAGTGTGTGTGTGGGAAGAGGTTCCACCTCCACCACTCTGGCTATTAGAGAGTGCCCACAAACACTCACACACACAAACAGAGGCTGCTGCAGCCATCAGAAGAAGGTCTAACTGGGGTTCTGTGAAGTGGAAACATAGTGAGAGAGAGAAGTCTATCCCTGGGACCCAGAGAAGGATACAGAGGAAAAACTGTGAAAATAGGACGTCAGGATGCTAGGAAGGGTCTTTATGTGGAGTTTGGGAGGAGAGCCTGGGAGTCAAATTTTATTTTATTTGATCAGACAGGGGTAAGGGATTGAAGGCACTGGTGGAGTATGACGAGGAGAAGGAGAGGTGGAGTATGACGGGGAGAAGGAGAGGTGGAGTATGACGAGGAGAAGGAGAGGTGGAGTATGACGAGGAGAAGGAGAGGTGGAGTATGACGAGGAGAAGGAGAGGTGGAGGATGAAGAGAGGAGAAGGAGAGGTGGAGGATGACGAGGAGAAGGAGAGGTGGAGTATGAAGAGAGGAGAAGGAGAGGTGGAGGATGAAGAGGAGAAGGAGAGGTGGATGATGAAGAGGAGAAGGAGAGTTGGAGGATGAAGAGGAGAAGGAGAGTTGGAGGATGAAGAGAGGAGAAGGAGAGGTGGAGTATGATGAGGAGAAGGAGAGGTGGAGGATGACGAGGAGAAGGAGAGGTGGAGTATGAGGAGGAGAAGGAGAGGTGGAGGATGAAGAGGAGAAGGAGAGGTGGAGGACGAAGAGGAGAAGGAGAGGTGGAGGATGAAGAGGAGAAGGAGAGTTGGAGGATGAAGAGGAGAAGGAGAGTTGGAGGATGAAGAGAGGAGAAGGAGAGGTGGAGTATGACGAGGAGAAGGAGAGGTGGAGGATGACGAGGAGAAGGAGAGGTGGAGGATGAAGAGGAGAAGGAGAGGTGGAGGATGAAGAGGAGACGGAGAGTTGGAGGATGAAGAGAGAATAAGGAGAGGTGGAGTATGAGGAGGAGAAGGAGAGGTGGAGGATGAAGAGGAGAAGGAGAGGTGGAGGATGAAGAGGAGAAGGAGAGTTGGAGGATGAAGAGAGAAGAAGGAGAGTTAAAGCTGTAAAGTGTGATGTTTATGTTAAGGAGTGCAAGGAGCAGTAGGGTTAGCGAGGGAGATTAAGAGATAGGGGAAAGGGATAGATAGATGGAGACAGAAAAGGAGTGCAGAATGGAATAGATGATTTGTACTGGAAAAAGGTAGACGCTAGAATTTTTTTATACACTTGACACGTAAAAGATGAAATACCTCCCAAATTAAATGTTTAATTTTTACTGAGCTTTATATCTTGTGAAAGGACGAGGATTTGTTTATTTGAATTTGATGCTCATTTTATTATTTAAAAGTGTGTCCTGAAATTGATTGGTTTATTGATCCCCTCGCCACTCTCTGGAAGTCATCCTCTGAGTTTTGTCAGCAACATGTGACAACTGTCACGCACTGACCTTAGAGAGACTTTTTATTTCTCATTTGGTTAGGTCGGGGTGGATTTGGGTGGGCATTCTAGGTTTTCTATTTCTTTGTTGACCGGGTATGGTTCCCAATCAGAGGCAGCTGTCTATTGTTGCCTCTGATTGGGGATGATACTTAGGCAGCCTTTTTTCCACCTTTAGTTTGTGGGATCTTGTTTGTGTTTAGTTGCTTTCTGCACTGCATGTAGCTTTACGTTCATTTTGTATTTATTTTTTTGCTGTAATTTAAATAAAATAAAGATGTACGCCCACCATGCTGCACCTTGGTCCAATCCATCTCTAAACGATCATGACAACAACGGAGGGCTCTGAGCGAGTTGGTAGGGGCGAGGGGCTGGTTTGGGAATCACCGTCTCTCTCTCTCCCCATTCCCTCTCTCTCTCTCTCTTTCTAAGGCTGTTTACACTGAAGTGGATAAGAGAGGCTCTGCCCAGGATTTACTGTAATACATCCTTTTGGCTCAAAATTATTAAAGCCATACTGGTCAGAAAATATACTGCTTATCCTCTATGATAAATATGTCTGGCAGCATAGCAGGCACTATCAGGCAAAGACCCACACAATAACCCACCGAGCCACAGAACAGCCATTCTGCATCAATTGTTATATGTGTGTAAGTTTTGGTTTTATTACGATAGAAACAACAAATACTGACACCAGCACATCTACTATATGGCTAAATGTCAATTTAGATAACTTTCAGATTTGTATTCCATTGGTCTATAAAGATGCACTGCTGTAATTATTGTAGATCAACGTGTATTTTTTACCCGTGTCAAATATGATATACAGAGGGAAAAGGGGAGTGATAAAGCATGCATGCATCCCAAATGAAACTCTATTTCCTATACAGTGTACTACTATTAACCAGATTTTTGCCTAATTCCCAGCTTTAGAGTTCCCTGAAAGTTCAGAAATGTTCCTTCTTAGTTGACATCAAATCCTTGTGAATGTAATGGTAGTGTGTGTGTCAGGGGGACAGCTCTAGTCAAAATATGCTGTTTTAGTCAGAAAGGGTGATTAAGATCTCTCATGCTAACCAGTTATATCATGCTTTTGCATTTTAAAAACTGTGGGTGTCTCCGTCTCTGTGTGTTTGCTTGCTCAGACAGTTTAGGCTTTGTCTGCCCTTCTGCGTCACACCGTTAAGCAGGCCCTCAAGTGAAACCCTCAGAACCACTGGCATAGACAGTGGAGGCGTGTCTGAAATCCTAAACCAGAGTTGAAGAGGTCTGCTTAACTTCCACGCAGACTGAAACATTGCTATAGCTCATGTGGAAGCTTCCTTTTTTTCAGAAAAATGTATTTTTTTATTTCTAAGAAGACAAGATATTCCTCTTGCTGGTAATCAGTTCATGATCCCACTTAATGCATTTTGGATTGTCTTTTGTTTTAACAACAGGAAGACTTGTTTTGGAAGCACAGCGGAAATGTGTTTTATAGTGTGATATTGTTTTCTCTCTTTCATACGCCACTGATAATAAACATCTGTCGTGATTTAAAAAGAAAACCCTCCTTTATTGCTCTTATCGCCACCCTGTCAGGCCATTACTGCGAAAGTCACTATAATCCTATTGCATTAAAGAATAACCCCCTGATGTATATTGAAAGCTGAGAAAGCCTGTGTGTGGTGCTTGCAGCATTGTGAACCTGAGTATCTGTCACTGTAGTCCTGGAACTCTCCTCCTCTCCTCTCCTCTCCTCCTCTGCTTTCTCTTCTCCTCTCTCCTCTCTCCTCTCCTCTCTCCTCCTCTCCTCTGCTCTCTCTTCTCCTCCTCTCTCCTCTCTCCTCCTCTATTCTGCTCTCTTCTCCTCCTCTCTCCTATCCTATCCTCCTCTCCTCCTCTCTCCTCCTCTGCTCTCTCTTATCCTTCTCTCTCCTCTCTTCTCTTGCTCTCCTCCTCTGTTATCTCATCTCCTCCTCTCTCATCTCCTCCTCTCCTGTCTTCTCTTCTCCTCTCTACCAGTAGTACAATTCAATTTGATAACAAAATGGCATTTTGAAGAATGAGTTTCAATTTGCAACTTTTGATTTGAAGCGAGGTGAAGAGAAATGGGGAGTTTTTCTCCCATCTGTGTTAAAACTTCTTATGGCTGAATGGGCTGTATTGAGTAGCTTGGATGAAAGGTGCCAAGAGGTGCCCAGAGTAAACGGCCTGCTCCTCAGTCCCAGTTGCTAGTATATGCATAGTATTGTTAGTATCGGATAAAAAACACTCTGAAGTTTCTAAAACTGTTTGAATGATGTCTGTGAGTATAACAGAACGCATATGGCAGGCAAAAACCTGAGAAGAACACAGCGCCATCCAACCGGGAATCCAGCTGCACCAATGTGTCGAAGGAAACACCGTGCACCTCCCTAACCCGGACGACGCTAGGCCAATTGTGCATCGCCCCACAGACCTCCCGGTCGCGACAGAGCCTGGGCGCAAACCCAGAGTCTCTGGTGGCGCAGCTGGCGCTGCAGTACAGCGCCCTTGTGCCACCCGGGAGGCCCTTATAACTTGTATTATCATCTACATTTATGATGAGTATTTCTATAAAATGATGTGGCTCTCTGCAATATCACCGTATGTTTTTGGAACTAGTGAACGTAACGCGCCAATGTAAACTCAGATTTTTTTATATAAATATGAACTTTATCAAACAGAACATACATGTATTGTGTAACATGAAGTCCTATGAGTGTCATCTGATGAAGCTCATCAAAGGTTAATGATTCATTTTATCTCTATTTGTGCTTTTTGTGACTCCTCTCTTTGGCTGGAAAAATGGCTGGGTTTTTCTGTAAATTGGTGGTCACCTAATATAATCGTTTGTGGTACATTCTCTGTAAAGCCTACTTGAAATTGGACACTGTGGTGGAATTATCAACAAGATTACCCTTTAAAAGGGTATAAGATACATGTTTGAGGAATTTTAATTATGAGATTTCTGTTGTTTTGAATTTGGCGCCCTGCACTTTCACTGGCTGTTGTCATATCATCCCGTTAACGGGATTGCAGCCCTAAGAAGTTTTAACTAGCGATACAAGCCCGAGCTGGTCCCCCAAAATATAGAGCCTATCATAAATATACCTATATACCTACTGTAACATTTTTTGGTTACAAGAATTTTGTGAAATAATTGAAAAGTTTAAAGTTTTGAATCCATTTTTGTTTTGCATATCAGTTAATACTTTCTTTATTTAACTAGCCAAGTCAGTTAAGAACAAAATCTTATTTACAATGACGGCCTACCCCGGCCAAACCTAGACGATGCTGGGCCAATTGTGCGCCGGCCTACGGGACTCCCAATCACAGCCGGATGTGATACAGCCTGGATTCAAACCAGGGACTGTAGTGATGCCTCTTGCGCTGAGATGCAGTGCCTTAGACCACTGCATCATGGAATTGGTACATTGAAAACTATTTTGCAGTCTATATGGCACAGCTGTTTTCACTATTATTCTACATTGTAAAACAGAAAACATAAAGAAAACCCTGGAATGAGTAGGTGTATCCAAACTTTTGACGGGTACTGTATATATAACAAAAATCTTGCGTATCTTAATTAACAAATAAAATGCATAAAAATGTAGGCTTTTCAAGGATAACCATTACAAAATGCCTTCTATGTCCTTTGTTTGCTGTGTGTTATCCCTACCATGTTGATTCCTACCTTGGGTTCATGCATTTTAACATCAGAAGCCTCCTCCCTAAGTTTGCTTTATTCACTGCTTTAGCACACTCCGCTAACCCTGAAGTCCTAGCCGTGTCTGAATACTGGTGTCACGTTCTGACCTTAGTTCCTTTGTTTTTGTCTTTGCTTTAGTATGGTCAGGGCGTGAGTTGGGGTGGGCAGTCTATGTTTGTTTTTCTATGTTGGTTTTTGAGTTCAGCCTAGTATGGTTCTCAATCAGAGTAATCTGTCAATTGTTGTCCCTGTTTGAGAATCATACTTAGGTAGCCTGGGTTTCACTTTTGGTTTGTGGGTGTTTGTTTCCATGTGAGTGTTTGGGCCACACGGTACTGTTTCATTTTGTTCACATCGTTTATTGTTTTGTTCCAGTGTTCAGTTTCTTTATTAAAAAGACATGAACACTTACCACCCTGGAACCTTGGTCCTCCTCTCTTTATCCAGACGACATCCGCTACAACTGGCTTAGGAAGGCCACCAAAAATTCTGAAATTTCCATCCCCAACTACAACATTTTCCATCAAGACAGAAAGGGGGCGGAACTGCTAAAGGGGGCGGAATTGCAATCTACTGTAGAGAGAGCCTGCAGAGTTCTGTCATACTATCCCAGGTCTATGCTCAAACAGTTTGAGCTTCTTCTTTTAAAGATCATTCTCTCCAGAAATAAGTCCCTCACTGTTGCCGCTTGTTATAGACCGGTTATAGAAATGTAGAACTAAGAACAGATATAGCCTTTGGTTCAATCCAGACCTGGCTGCCATTGACCAGCACAATAATACCCATTGGC
The DNA here is from genome assembly GCF_013265735.2 of Oncorhynchus mykiss. Taxonomy (NCBI): domain Eukaryota; kingdom Metazoa; phylum Chordata; class Actinopteri; order Salmoniformes; family Salmonidae; genus Oncorhynchus; species Oncorhynchus mykiss. The sequence goes on along the minus strand of NC_048575.1, from coordinate 72,154,799 downwards.
GTACTGCACAAGCTTTGAATAGTCCAAGCGATATGCAACTTTTTAGAGGAGTCAAGAACCACTACAGATAGTCAGTTAGGAAAGCAAAGGCCAGCTTTTTCAAACAGAAATGTGCATCCTGCAGCACGAATTCCAGCAAGTTTTGGGACACTGGAGAATAAGAGTACCATGGAGAATAAGAGTACCTCCCAGGTGCCCGCTGAGACTAGGACACACTGTCACCACTGATAAATCCATGATGATCGAGAATTTCAATAAGCATTTCTCCACGGCTGGCCATGCTTTCCACCTGGCTTCCCCAACCCCGGCCAACAGCTCTGCACCCCCCACACTTCTCCTTCACCCAAATCCAGACAGCTGATATTCTGAAAGAGCTGCAAAATCTGGATCCCTACAAATCAGCTGGGCAAGACAATCTGGACCATCTCTTCCTAAAATTATCCACCACCATTGTTGCAACCCCTATTGCTAGTCTGTCCAACCTCTCTTTCGTATCGTCTGAAATTCCTAAGGATTGGAAAGCGGCCGTGGTCATCCCCCTCTTCAAAAGGGGAGACACTCTAGACCCAAACTGTTACAGACCTATATACATCCTGCCCTGTCTTTCTAAAGCCTTTGAAAGCCAAGTTAACAAACAGATGACTGACCATTTCGAATCGCACCGTGCCTTCTCCGCTATGCAATCTGGTTTCCGAGCTGGTCACAGGTGCACCTCAGCCATGCTCAAGGTTCTAAACTATATCATAACCGCCATCAATAAAAGACAGTACTGTGCAGCTGTTTTCTTCGACCTGGCCAAGACTTTCGACTCTGTCAATCACAACATTCTTATCGGCAGACTCAACAGCCTTGGTTTCTCTAATGACTGCCTTGCATGGTTCACTAACTACTTCTCAGATAGAGTTCAGTGTGTCAAATCGGAGAGCCTGTTGTCCGGACCTCTGGCAGTCTCTATGGGGGTGCCACAGGGTTCAATTCAAGGGCTGACTCTTTTCTCTGTATATATCAATGATGTCACTCTTGCTGCGGGTGATTCTTTGATCCATCTCCACGCAGACGAAACCATTCTGTATACATCTGGCCCTTCTTTGGACACTGTGTTAACAAACCACCAAACGAGCTTCAATGCCATACAACACTCCTTCCGTGGCCTCTAACTGCTCTTAAATGCTAGTAAAACTAAATGCATGCTTTTCAACCGATCGCTGCCTGCACCCGCCCGCCCGACTAGCATCACTACTCTGGACAACTATACATACCTAGGTGTCTGGCTAGACTCACATTAAGCATCTCCAATCCAAAGTTAAATCTAGATTTGGCATCCTATTTTGCCACAAAGCCTCCTTCACTCATGCTGCCAAACATATCCTCGTAAAACTGACTACCAATCCTACTGATCCTTGACTTCGGCGATGTCATTTACAAAATAGTCTCCAACACCACTCAGAAAATTGGATGCAGTCTATCACAGTGCCATCCATTTTGTCACCCAATCCCAATATACTACCCACCACTGAGACCTGTATGTTCTTGTTGGCTGGCCCTCACAACATATTTGTTGCCAAACCCATTTGCTCAAGGTCATCTATAAGTCTTTGCTTGGTAAAAAACACCTCTTTGGCCGCCTTTCCTTCCAGTTCTCTGCTGCCAATGACTGGAACGAATCGCAAAAAAAGTTGGAGTCTTACAGTATATCTCCCACACTAACTTTCAGCGTCAGCTGTCAGAGCAGCTTATCGATCGCTGCAGCTGTGCACAGCCCATCTGTAAATAGCCATCCAACCAAATACCTACCTCATCCCAATATTTGTTTTGTTTTTGTTCTCTTTTGCACACCAGTATTACTTGCACATCCTCATCTGCACACATATCACTCCAGCGTAAATTGCTAAATTGTAATTACTTTGCCACTATTGGCCTATTTATTGCCTTACCTCCTTACTTCATTTGCACACACTGTAAACAGCTTTTTCCATTGTGTTATTGACTGTACGTTTTTTTATCCCATGTGTAGCTCTGTGTTGTTTTTGTCGTACTTGTAAGGGCGTTCGTCTGTAGGAGGAAGAGAAGCGGACCAAAGCGCAGCGTGGTGGTTATTCATGTTTTAATAAATCACTACACATGAACAAACTAACAAAAACAAGAAATGTGAAAACGCAAAACAGTCGTATCCTGTGACAACAAACACAGTGACAGGAACAATCACCCACCAACACACAGTGAAACCCAGGCTACCTAAGTATGATTCTCAATCAGAGACAACTAATGACACCTGCCTCTGATTGAGAACCATACTAGGCCGAAAACATAGAAATGCCCCAAAACATAGAAAAACAAACATAGACTGCCCACCCAACTCACACCCTGACCATACTAAATAAATACAAAACAACAGAAATAGAGGTCAGAACGTGACAGTACCCCCCCCCAAAGGTGCGGACTCCGGCCGCAAAACCTTGACCTATAGGGGAGGGTCTGGGTGGGCGTCTGTCCGCGGTGGCGGCTCTGGCGCGGGACGCGGACCCCACTTCACCATTGTCTTAGTCCGCCTTATTGTCCGCCTCCCTGGCTTACTCACCATGGCCACCCCTCTCAATGACCCCACTGGACAGAGGGGCTGCTCAGGACAGAGGGGCAGCTCGGGACTGAGGTGAAGCAGCTGCTCGGGACAGAGGGACAACTGCTCGGGACAGAGGGACAACTGCTCGGGACAGAGGGGCGATAGCAGCTCGGGACAGAGGGGCGATAGCTGCTCGGGACCGAGGGACAGCTGCTCGGGACAGAGGGACAGCTGCTCGGGACAGAGGGGCGGCAGCAGCTTGGGACAGAGGGGCGACAGCTGCTCTGGACAGAGGGGCAGCTGCTCGGGCGGCCCCTGGCTGACTGACGGCACTGGCGGCCCCTGGCTTACTGGCGGCCCCTGGCGGCACTGGCGGCCCCTGGCTTACTGGCGGCCCCTGGCTGACTGGCGGCACTGGCGGCCCCTGGCTGACTGGCGGCACTGGCGGCCCCTGGCTGACTGGCGGCACTGGCGGCCCCTGGCTGACTGGCGGCACTGGCGGCCCCTGGCTGACGGGCGGCACTGGCGGCTCCTGGCTGACTGGCGGCACTGGCGGCCCCAGGCTGACGGGCGGCACTGGCGGCTCCTGGCAGACGGGCGGCACTGGCGGCTCCTGGCAGACGGGCGGCACTGGCGGCTCCTGGCAGACGGGCGGCACTGGCGGCGCTGGGCAGACGGGCGGCACTGGGCAGACGGGCGGCACTGGCGGCGCTGGGCAGACGGACGGCGCTGGCGGCGCTGGGCAGACGGACGGCGCTGGCGCCGCTGGGCAGACGGGAGGCTCAGCTGGCGCTGGGCAGACGGGAAGCTCAGCTGGCGCTGGGCAGACGGGAAGCTCCGGCAACGCTGGAGAAGAGGAAGGCCCTGGTAGCGCCGGAGTGGCGGGAGACTCCGGCAGCGGCGCCGGACAGGCGGGAGGCTCCGGCAGCGGCGCCGGACAGGCTGGAGGCTCCGGCAGCGGCGCCGGACAGGCGGGAGGCGCCGGACAGGCGGGAGGCTCCGGCAGAGGCGCCGGACAGGCGGGAGGCTCCGGCAGAGGCGCCGGACAGGCGGGAGACTCCGGCAGCGCTGGACAGGAGGAAGCCCCTGTAAGGATGGGCCGGAGAGACAGCCTGGTACGGGGGGCTGCCACCGGAGGGCTGGTGCGTGGAGGTGGTGACGGATAGACCGGACCGTGAAGGCGTACTGGAGATCTTGAGAGCAGGGCTGGCACCAACCGCCCTGGCTGGATCTTCACCCTAGCCCGGCAGATGTGGGGAGCTGGGATGTAGCGCACCGGGCTAAGCACGCGTACTGGGGACACCGTGCGCACAACTGCATAACACGGTGCCTGACCAGCACCACGCCCGCCACAGTTAGCACTGCTAGGAGCACTGTAGTGCTGAGATGGCACAGGACGTGCAAGGCTAGGGAGATGCACAGGAGGCCTGGTGCGTGAGGCTGGCACAGTCTTCACCAGACCCCTCGCTCGTACCTCAGGATGAGTATGGAGAGCTGACCCCGGTGCCATTAAATCCCTGACACGCTCCGTCGGGCGAATGTCGTGCCTCATGCACCAAACCAGCAAGTCCCTCATATCACTCTCCTCCAATTTCCCCATTAACTCCTTCACAGTCTCTGCTTCGCTCACCTCCAACACCAGCTCTGGTTCTGAGCTCCTCCTTGGCTCCTCACGATAAACGGGGGGAGTTGGCTCAGGTCTGACTCCTGACTCTGCCACACTCCCCCTGTGCCCCCCCCCCAATAAATTTTTGGGGCTGACTCTCGGGCTTCCGTCCGCGCCGCCGTGCTTGCTTCTCAGAATGCCGCCTCTCTGCTTTTGCTGCCTCCAGCTCGGCCTTGGGGCGGCAATATTCTCCTGGCTTAGCCCAGGGTCCTCTCCCGTCGAGGATTTCCTCCCATGTCCAGAATTCCTTACTACGTATCTCCTGCTGCCGCTGTTGCTTCTCCTGCTGCTCCTGCCTGTTGACACGCTGCTTGGTCCTGTTGCGGTGGGTGATTCTGTAAGGGCGTTCGTCTGTAGGAGGAAGAGAAGCGGACCAAAGCGCAGCGTGGTGGTTATTCATGTTTTAATAAATCACTACACATGAACAAACTAACAAAAACAAGAAATGTGAAAACGCAAAACAGTCGTATCCTGTGACAACAAACACAGTGACAGGAACAATCACCCACCAACACACAGTGAAACCCAGGCTACCTAAGTATGATTCTCAATCAGAGACAACTAATGACACCTGCCTCTGATTGAGAACCATACTAGGCCGAAAACATAGAAATGCCCCAAAACATGGAAAAACAAACATAGACTGCCCACCCAACTCACGCCCTGACCATACTAAATAAATACAAAACAACAGAAATAGAGGTCAGAACGTGACAGTACTGCTTTGATTTATCTTGGCCAGGTCGCAGTTGTAAATGAGAACTTGTTCTCAACTGGCCTACCTGGTTAAATAAAGATTAAATAAAATAAATACAAATTTTAAATACAGGCTTTTGAATACTTTTGTGTTCCAGTTCCTTAATTTTGAAGATGTATTAGTTCAAACATGATCCTTTCTTCTAATTATATATTTGATCTTTTTATAAATATTATAAATAGAAAGTTGAATACTAATTAGTTTACAACATTCCTTATCTTGAATGGTATAGTGTATTTGTAGTTTATTTCTTCATCGATTGTTGTAATTAATTGTTTTCCTATTTTTCTATTACAATCCCTACTATGGATAGTATTGGGTGTACCATTGGGAGTACCAGTACTCCTTTATGGGAACTTTGTATTATTTTGAATAGCCATGGAGTACTCTTGGTGTCTCGGAAACAATTGGTTATCAATGTACAGTTCACTGATTACGAGAGCTACACGTTTCCCTATAAATCTATTCACCTTGAAGAGCGGGTACAGAACTTTGCGCTTTTCTGCATTTTCCTTCGGGAACTGATCATTCATGTCTATTTTTGTGCCTATTTTTGTGCCAGAGAGTCTTTACACAGGCTTTTAACCGTTATTTCATCTTTCAAGATTGCAAATTTGGGAATGATTGAGCGCTTATGTCTCTGTCCTCTCTGTCAAAACAGTATACAGTTTGAGTTTGATTTTGTCGACAGTATCGCCTGTGATCTGTAACGCTGTAAGAAATAATTATTTCATCACATTTTCAGGATCTTCACCCTCTTTTTCTTTGATACCAGTAAGTAACATATTTTCTCTCATAGATCTAGTCTGATCTAGTCTGTATTTCAAGTCACGCTTCTCTCAGAAACATGTTCTCCTTTTTCATTCATGTCCTTTTCATTCGTATTGGCAGTACCTTTTAGCTTGTTTTGTTTCTTTCTCCATTGTCGCAGCTTTCTCATCATCATCTCTAGGCTCTCCTTCAACTCCTTTATATCTTTTCTGACTAGTTCAAGTATGCCCAGTTTATAATTTATTGACTTTAGCAAGTCGGTTTCCAGTGATAAACCGTCATTCTGTCACGCCCTGACCATAGTTTACTTTGTATTTTCTATGTTTTGATTGGTCAGGGTGTGATCTGGGTGGGCATTCTATGTTGGATGTCTTGTTTGTCTATTTCTATGTCTGGCCTGATATGGTTCTCAATCAGAGGCAGGTGTTAGTCATTGTCTCTGATTGGGAACCATATTTAGGTAGCCTGGGTTTCACTGTGTGTTTGTGGGTGATTGTTCCTGTCTATGTGTTTTCACCAGATAGGCTGTTTAGGTTTTCGTTACGTTTATTGTTTTTGTAGTGTTTGTGTTTAGTGTGTTTTTTTCATTAAACATGAATCGCAATCGACACGCTGCATTTTGGTCCGACTCTCCTTCTCATAAAGAAAACCGTTACAGAATCACCCACCCCCAACGGACCAAGCAGCGTGTCAACAGGCAGGAGCAGCGCGAGGAGACGCGCAATAAGGACTTCTGGACATGGGAGGAAATCCTCGACGGGAGAGGACCCTGGGCTAAACCAGGGGAGTGTAGCCGCCCAAAGGTGCAGCAGGAGAAGAAGCAGCAGGAGCAGCTGCAGTGGGAGAGGCTGCACCACCTGGAGAAATGGACATGGGAGGAAGAACTGGACGGTAAAGGACCCTGGGCTCAGCCTGGAGAATATCGCCGCCCCAAGGAGGAACTGGAGGCGGCGAAAGCTGAGAGGCGCAGATATGAGGAGGCAGCACGACGTAGCGGATGGAAGCCTGAGAGGCAGCCCCAAAAATTTCTTGGGGGGGGGCTAACAGGGAGTATGGCTACGCCAGGTAGGAGACCTGGGCAGACTCCCTGTGCTTACCGGGGGGCTAGAGAGACCGGACAGGCACCGTGTTATGCAGTGGTGCGCACGGTGTCTCCAGTGCGGGTGCATAGCCCGGTGCGGTATATTCCAGCTCCACGTGTCTGCCGGGCTAGATTGAGCGTCGAGCCTAATGCCATGAAGCCGGCTCTACGCAGCTGGTCTCCAGTGCGTCTCCTTGGGCCGGTTTACATGGCACCAGCCTTGCGCTCGGTTTCTCCGGTTCGCCTGCATAGTCCAGTGCGGGCTATTCCACCTCGCCGCACTGGCAGGGCGACCGTGAGCATTCAACTAGGTAAGGTTGGGCAGGCTCGGTGCTCAAGAGCTCCAGTGCGCCTGCACGGTCCGGTTTTTCCAGTACCACCTCCACACCCCAGCCCTCCGGTAGCAGCTCCCCGCACCAGGCTTCCTGTGCGTGTCCTCGGCCCAGTACCACCAGTGCCAGCACCACGCATCAGGCCTACAGTGCGCCTCGCCTGTCCAGCGCTGCCAGAGCCTCCCTTCTCTTCAGCGCTGTCGGAGTCTCCCGCCTGTTTAGCGCTGTTAGAGCCTGCCTTCTCTACAGCGCTGCCGGAGTCTCCCGCCTGTTCAGAACTGCCAGTTAGCATAGAGCTGCCAGTTAGCATAGAGCTGCCAGTTAGCATAGAGCTGCCAGTTAGCATAGAGCTGCCAGTTAGCATAGAGCTGCCAGTTAGCATAGAGCTGCCAGTCTGCAAGGAGCTGCCAGTCTGCAAGGAGCTGCCAGTCTGCAAGGAGCTGCCAGTCTGCATAGAGCTGCCAGTCTGCATGGAGCTGCCAGTCTGCAAGGAGCCGCCAGAGCTGCCAGTCTGCAGGATGCCGCCAAAGCTGCCAGTCTGCAAGGAGCCGCCAGAGCTGCCAGTCTGCAAGGAGCCGCCAGAGCTGCCAGTTAGCATGGAGCAGCCAGGGCCGCCAGTCAGTATGGAGCAGCCAGGGCCGCCAGTCAGCATGGAGCAGCCAGGGCCGCCAGTCAGCATGGAGCAGCCAGGGCCGCCAGTCAGCATGGAGCAGCCAGTCAGCATGGAGCAGCCAGTCAGCATGGAGCAGCCAGAGCTGCCAGTCAGCATGGAGCAGCCAGAGCTGCCAGTCAGCATGGAGCAGCCAGTCAGCATGGAGCAGCCAGAGCTGCCAGTCAGCATGGAGCAGCCAGTCAGCATGGAGCAGCCAGAGCTGTCAGTCATCATGGAGCAGCCAGAGCAGTCTGCCAGCATGGAGCAGCCAGAGCTGTCAGTCAGCATGGAGCAGCCAGAGCAGCCAGTCTGTGTCGACCAGTCTCTTCCAGATCTGCCAGTCGTCCAGACTCTTCCAGATCTGCCAGTCGTCCAGACTCTTCCAGATCTGCCAGTCGTCCAGACTCTTCCAGATCTGCCAGTCGACCAGACTCTTCCAGATCTGCCAGTCGACCAGACTCTTCCAGATCTGCCCGTCGTCCAGACTCTTCCAGATCTGCCAGTCGTCCAGACTCTTCCAGATCTGCCAGTCGTCCAGACTCTTCCAGATCTGCCAGTCGTCCAGACTCTTCCAGATCTGCCAGTCGTCCAGACTCTTCCAGATCTGCCAGTCGACCAGACTCTTCCAGATCTGCCAGTCGACCAGACTCTTCCAGATCTGCCAGTCGACCAGACTCTTCCAGATCTGCCAGTCGACCAGACTCTTCCAGATCTGCCAGTCGACCAGACTCTTCCGGATCTGCCAGTCGACCAGATTCTCCTGGATCCGCCAGTCAGCCAGGATCTTCCAGAACCGCCAGCCAGCCAGGATCTGCCGGATCCAACCACCTGCCTGAGCTTCCTCTCAGTGCTGAGCTTCTTCTCAGTGCTGAGCTTCCTCTCAGGGCTGAGCTACCCATCTGTCCCGAGTTACCTCTGTCCCGAGCTGTCCCTCTGTCCCATGTTATCATTGTGGTGGGTAACCTATTTAGGGACATTTAGGAGGGGGATTAAAACTGTCATGGAGTGGGGTCCACGTCCAGCGCCAGAGCCGCCACCGCGGACAGATGCCCACCCAGACCCTCCCCTATAGGTTCAGGTTTTGCGGCCGGAGTCCGCACCTTGGGGGGGGGGGTACTGTCACGCCCTGACCATAGTTTACTTTGTATTTTCTATGTTTTGATTGGTCAGGGTGTGATCTGGGTGGGCATTCTATGTTGGATGTCTTGTTTGTCTATTTCTATGTCTGGCCTGATATGGTTCTCAATCAGAGGCAGGTGTTAGTCATTGTCTCTGATTGGGAACCATATTTAGGTAGCCTGGGTTTCACTGTGTGTTTGTGGGTGATTGTTCCTGTCTATGTGTTTTCACCAGATAGGCTGTTTAGGTTTTCGTTACGTTTATTGTTTTTGTAGTGTTTGTGTTTAGTGTGTTTTTTTCATTAAACATGAATCGCAATCGACACGCTGCATTTTGGTCCGACTCTCCTTCTCATAAAGAAAACCGTTACACATTCAGAGCAGGTGGGGCAAGGCCTGTTTTGCATGTTATTTTGATATTAAAACGTGTCACATATCAGTTTGCAAACAATGTACAAAAAAATACAAAATCTAAGTTAATAAAGTCGCATTCAAACATGGTCTCTTGTTGGCTTTCTTGAGTAAGGCAGCTCCAAAATGCAGGTTTCTCAGCAAAGCTCAGGGCTTTCTGTGGTGGTGGGAAAGCCAGCGGAATATACAGAGCGTAGGGGTTGTTAATGTTGGTAATGTCACTCATGGGGACAGTACGTCACCACAAAATATACGGGGAGAGCTCGAAAAGATCGAGTCCCATAGAGTTACATTAGAAGTGCCCATCCAAGAAGGCTTGGGGTCATTGGCCACAGATAAAATTAAGTCAAATCAGTTATATGTACCGTAGCTTTAAATGGACTGATCATGTCAACATCATACTTTCAAAATCTTAGCTAGCAAGCTAAGTATCATCATGAATCAAGTCGACAATCTACTGGCAAATCCTTTTCAATCCTTGTCATATGAAGAGAAATTATAGATAAAACATATCAGTGCATCGGCCATAGGACATAAACATTACACAAGAAGTTGGAAATGGCAAATTCAACAATGAATAGTTTGGAAGGAACCAGTGGCTAACTGAAAGAATTGTAAAGCAATCACTAGCCTGCTATTCAGCGGAGTGGGTGTGTGGTACATGTCTGCATTTAAGGGTCTCTTTTCCAAGCTTAAAATGATAAACATTCAACATTGGCCTTGCTGTCCAACCAGCATGACTTCTGCTGCATTTGAAACAACTGGAAACTCGGAATTGGGAAATCTCAGACTTCCGTGATTTTAATACAACTGGGAACTCGCCCAAAACGAGCTCAGATTGGAAAATATTTTTTTAACGGTGATCCAACTCGGGGACTCAGTGCCCTTTCTATAGCTTTGACCTGAAGATCACTGAGATCATGATTCAACCTTGTTTATTTCTGAGTTCCCAGTTGTCTTGAAAGCACCATAAATCCAGAGAGTGCCAGACTTTGATGATAAGGTTTGATGAAAAAAATTGCAAAAGACCGCCACGCCACCTTCCTGTTGAAGTTAGCACACACAACAAGGTGTGTCCAAATATGTCTTGTATGTTGATGCATAAATTATGTAATATGCTGGGGAGATATGTATACCGTAGCTGAGAAAGCAATACTAAGTGTTCGTTGTGTAGTAAGCTGTTAGTAGCCCATGTGCCTCATCCTAGTAATTTGCTCCCTATTCCTCTAATAACTTAGCTTGTTGTTCTGACTTGGTGGTGCACATTTAGCCTGTAGCCTGTTTTAGAGAAATGTCATCATCAAATATTGTAAGATATTTCATTGTCTGCTTATATCCCCTGAATTCTGTCCCTGTACATTTCAAAAGTGCTGAAAAAATAGTTGTATTGATTACGTCCTTCCTCGCTCACTCATTAACATCTTGATTGAAATCATGGATCGCCTCTTATCCTCTCATCATCTGGGGTGGCAGGTAGCCTAGTGGTTAGAGCGACTTACCAGTAACCGAAAGGTTGCTAGATTGAATCCCTGAGCTGACAATTAAAAAATCTGTGGTTCTGCCCCAGAACAAGACAATTAGCCCAAAATGAGACTCCTCGACGGAAGTAGATGATTTACGCTTTTCACCACAGAGAATGGTAAGTGTGGAAACTACACTAGGGGGTAGAAGCTTTTAAGAAGCCTCTTGGACCTAGCCTTGGCGCTCCGGTACCGCTTGCCGTGCGGTAGCAGAGCGAACAGTCTATGACTAGGGTGGCTGGAGTCTTTGACAATTTGTAGGGCCTTCATTTGACACTGCCTGGTATAGTGGTCCTGGATGGCAGGAAGCTTGACCCCATTGATGTACTTGGGCTGTACGCACTACCTTCAGTAGTGCCTTGTGGTCCGATGCCGAGCAATTGCCATACCGGGCAGTGACGCAACCAGTCAGGATGCTCTCGATTGTGCAGCTGTAGAACCTTTTGAGGATCTGAGGACCCATTCCAAATAATTTCCATCTCATGAGAGGAAATAGTGTTTGTCGTGCCCACTTTATGACTGTTTTTGGTATGTTTGGGCCAGGATAGTTTATTGGGGAAGTGGACACCAAGGAACTTCAAACTCTCGAACTTGCTCCACCTCAGCCCCGTCGATGAGAATGGAGACATGCTCGGTCCTCCTTTTCTTGTAGTCCACAATCATCTCCTGCGTATACAGTGCCTTGCAGAAGTAGTCAACCCACTTGGTGTTTTTCCGATTTTGTTGCATTGAAATCTGTAATATAAATAGATTTTTATTTGGATTGCATGTAATGGACATACACAAAATAGTCAAAATTGGTGAAGTGAAATGGAAAAAATAAATGTTTTAAAATTTAAAAAAATAATAAAACTGAAGTGGTGTGTGCATATCTATTCACCCCCTTTGCTATGAATCCCCTAAATAAGATATTGTGCTACCAATTACCTTCAGAAGTCACATGATTAGTTAAATAAAGTCCACCTGTGTGCAATCTAAGCATCACATGATCTGTCACATGATCTCAGTATATAAACACCTGTTCTGAAAGGCCCCAGAGTCTGCAACACCACTAAGCAAGCGGCACCACCAAGCAAGCAGCAGCAGCAGCAGCAGCAGCAGCACCACCACCACCACCACCAAGCAAGCAAGCAAGCAAGCAAGCAAGCAAGCAAGCAAGCAAGCAAGCAGCACCACCACCAAGCAAGCAAGCAGCACCACCACCACCAAGCAAGCAAGCAAGCAAGCAGCACCATGACGAGCAAGGAGCTCTCCAACAAAGTCAGGGACAAAGTTGTGGAGGAGTACAGATCAGGGTTAGGTTATAAGATAATATCCGAAACTTTGAACATCCCACAGAAAGTTGTTTGGAATGTTTGGACAAAGATTACAGGTAATTTATTAGACAATGTGTAATGTGTATGTCATATTAGGAGAGTTGGAACAGGTGTTTTTCTGAATCAAACGCGCCAAATAAATTGAAATTTTGGGGATATAACGACGGTATCAATCGAATAAAAGGACCATTTGCGATGTTTATGGGACATATTGGAGTGCCAACAGAAGAAGATCTTCAAAGGTAAGTTATGAATTATACCGTTATTTCTGAATTTTGTGTCGCGCCTGACGGGTTGAAATATGATTGTCATGTGTTTGATTGATGGGGTGCTGTCCTCAGATAATAGCATGGTTTGCTCTTGCGGTAAAGCCTTTTTGATATCTGACATGGTGGCTGGATGAACAAGAAGTTAAGCTTTATTTTGGTGTATTGCACTTGTGATTGTACGAAAGTTAAATATTTCTAATTTTTTTTGAATTTCGCGCTCTGCAATTTTAGCGGATGTTGTCGAAACGTTCCGCTAGCAGAACCCCTAGCCGTAAAAAGATAACCCCATGAGACTTACAGATGTATTTGCTGAAAAAGGTGGCTCTTAAAGTATTGACTTTGAAGAGGTGAATAGTTATGTATGCTCAAGTTTTACGTTTTTTTGTCTTATTTCTTGTTTGTTTCACAATTAAAAATATTTGTTGATCTTCAAAGTTGTAGGCATGTTGTGTAATTCAAATGATACAACCCCCCCAAAAATATATTTATTTGCCAGGTTGTAAGGCAACAAAATAGGGAAAATGCCAAAGGGGGTGACTTTTGCAAGCCATATGTGATGGGATATATAGACATAATGGACAGTATGTTGATTGAATATGTTGTACTGTCTATCAGAAGAATACTTAGGATAAAATAGAATATGTACTGTAAAAGTTTAACAGGATGGCCTTGACTAGAATACAGTATATACAAATGGGTAAAACAGTTGTAAACATTATTAAAGTAACCAGTGTTCCATGTCTATGTACATGGAGTAGCCGCCTCCAAGGTGCAGGGTTGAGTAACCGGGTGTTGGCTGGCTAGTGACTAAGTTCAGGGCAGGGTACTGGGTGGAGCCTGGCTAGTGATGGCTATTTAACAGTCTGATGGCCTTGAGATAGATGTCTTTCAGTCTCTCGGTCCCAGCTTTGATGCACCTGTACTGACTTCGCCTTCTGCATGGTAGAGGGGTAAACAGGATGTGGCTCAAGTGGCTGTGGTCCTTGATGATATTCTTGGCCTTCCTGTGACACCAGGTGCTGTAGATGTCCTGGAGGGCAGGCAGGGTGCCCCCGGTGATGCATTGTGCAGACCGCCTGCAAGAGCCCTGCGGTCTGGAGAGCCCTGCAGTTTGCGGTTGGTGCAGTTGCCTTACCAGGCACCATACAGCTCGACAAGATGCTTTCAATGGGGAATCATTAAAAGTTTGTGAGGGTCTTAGGGGCCAAGCCACATTTCTTCAGCGCCTTCTTCACCACACTTTTTGTTTGGGTGGACCATTTCAGATTGAAAGTGATGTTTATGCCGAGGAACTTGAAGCTTTTTAACCTTCTCAGTCAGTTTTCACAAAGTCAAGTGTAGTTACTTGAGAGCCGTCGTGGTACCAGCTTGAGGGGGATTATACACAGCTGTGACAATTACCGAAGACAATTCTCTCTGGAGGTAATATGGTCACCATTTGATTGTGAGGTATTCTAGGTTGGGTGAATAAAAGGACTTGTGTTCCTGTACAATACAACAATCACACCATGAGTAGTTAATCATGAAACATACACATCTAACTTTCTTCTTCCATGGGAGTTATTTATTCTTCACAACCAGCTGGCTGTATTTACGGGGGACAGCACTGTAGAATGCATTCAGAAAGTATTCAGACCAATGGACTTTTTCCTGATTTAGTTACATTACAGCCTCACCTAAAAAGGGATTAAATATTTTTTTCCCTCATCAATCTACACACATTATATTCAAAAAAAATGAAATAAATAAATATAGATAAGTATTCAGACCCTTTACTCAGTACTTTGTTTAAGCACCTTTGGCAGCAATTACAGTCTTGAGTCTCCATCTGTATGACTACAAGCTTGACACAACTCTACTTGGGTAGTTTCTCCCATTCTTCTCTACAGATTCTGTCAAGCTCTGTCAGGTTGGATGGGGAGCGTCGCTGCATACTTATTGTCAGGTCCTTCTATTGATTTTTGACATTCAGAGACTTGCTCCGAAGCCACTCCTGTATTGTCTTTGCTGTGTGCTTAGGGTCGTTGTCCTGTTGGAAGGTGAACCTGAGGTTCTGAGCACTCTGGAGAGGGTTTTCATCAAGGATCTCTCTGTACTTTGATCCGTTCATCTTTCCCTCATTCCTGACTAGTCTCCCAGTCCCTGCCGCTGAAAAACATACCCACAGTAGGATGCTGCCACCACCTTGTCTCACCGTAGAGATGGTGCCATGTTTCATCCAGACGTGACACTTGGCATTCAGACCAAAGAGTTAAATCTTGGTCATGATCAGACTAGGGAATATTGTTTCTCGTGGCCTGAGAGTCATTTAGGTGCCAAGCGGGCTGTCTTGTGCCTTTTACTAAAAACTTGCTTCTATCTGGCCACTCTACAGTAAAGGCCTGATTGGTGGAGTGCTGCAGAGATGGTTGTCCTTCTGGAAGGTTCTCCCATCTCCACAGAGGAACTCTGGAGCTCTGTCAGAGTGACCATCGGGTTCTTGGTCACCTCCCTGATGGGCATAGAGGAACTCTGGAGCTCTGTCAGAGTGACCATCGGGTTCTTGGTCACCTCCCTGACCAAGGCCCTTCTCCCCCAATTGTTCAGTTTGGCCGGGCAGTCAGCTCTAGGAGGAGTCTTGGTGGTTCCAAACTACTTCCATTTAAGAATGATGGTGTCCATTGTGTTCTTGGGGACCTTCAATGCTGCAGACATTTTTTGGTACCCTTCCCCAGACCTGAGGCTCGACACAATTCTGTCTTGGAGTTCTATGGACAATTACTTTGACCTTATGGCTTGGATTTTGCTCTGATATGCCCTGTCAACCGTGGGACCTTATAGAGACAGGTGTGTGTGCCTTTCCAATTAATGTCCAAACAATTGAATTTACCACAGGTGGACTCCAATCAAGTTGTAGAAACATCTCAAGGATGATCAATGGAAACAGGATGCAGCTGAGCTCAATTTCGGATCTCATAGCCAAGGGTCTGAAAACGTATTAAGGGAAAGATGATACCTAGTCAGCTGTACAACCGAATGCATTCAACGGAAATGTGTCTTCCGCATTTAACCCAACCCGTCTGAATCAGAGAGGTGCGGGGGGCTGCCATAATCAACATCCACGTCTTCAGCGCCAGGGGAACAGTAGGTTAACTGCCTTGCTCTGTGGCAGAATGACAGATTTTTACCTTGTCAACTCGTAAATAAGGTATTTCTGTTTTTTTTTATTTGTTTTGAAAAAATGTCTAAACCTGTTATTAAGTGCTATTCTGTATATATTTTTATTTGATCCATTTTAGAATAAGGCTGTAACGTAAACAAAATGTGGAAAAAGGGAATGAGTCTGAATACTTTCCGAATGCACTGTATATCCGGATTCTGTGAAACGGAGTATGATACAGTCCCTGATGTCTCTCTGGAAGGAGATCCTCGCCCTGATCACGTCTACTTTATTGTCCAGGGACTGAACATTAGCGAGTAATATACTCAGAAGTGGTGGATGGTGTGCGCGATTCCTGAGTCGGACTAAAAGTCTACTCCAAGTACCTCTTCTCCACTGACGGCATCTTAGAGCATCTTCTGGGATGAGTTCAATTGCCTTGTGGGGTACGACCAAAGGTTCCAATTCTGGAAAGTTGTATTTCTTGTCGAAAGGCTGGTGAGTTACCGCCGCTCTGATATCCAAAAGTTATTTCCGGCTGCATGTAATTATGCAAAAATGTGGACTAATAATGTGAGAAATAACAAGAACAACAACAAAACATTCTGCAAAGTTACTTAGGAGCCAGAAACAGAGCAGCTACGTATGTCTATTTGGCACTTTCTTGTTATCTTTGTCTACAAGCGTACGATCATTTTTTTTTTTTTTTTTTTTTTTGGACAAGGAAAGAAATACTCCCCAAAAAGAACAAAGACAAAGACAACTCCTTGCAACAAGTGTAATTAAAACTTCACTATGCACAAAGGGATATTAATTCATAACTTCACCAAGCACAAAGGGATATTAATTCATAACTTCACCAAGCACAAAGGGATATTAATTCATAACTTTACTATGCACAAAGGGATATTAATTAATACCTTCACCAAGCACAAAGGGATAAAAAAAAATCATGTTAACGCCTATCATTGCGCACAGAGTGAGACCATGCAACTTATGTAAATTGTTAAGCCAATTTTTACTCCTGAACTTATTTAGGCTTGCCAAAACAAAGGTGGTGAATACTTATGCAACCAATACATTTGATTTATTTCTTTATTATTCATTTGTAAACATTGTGTAGAACAGTGAAGAATAAATTGAATCAATAGCTCATAATTGTCTGTCTCTGTGTGTAAAGGTAATGAAATAACAATTGGATTACTCATGGCCTTTTCTACCTTGCCAATTTTCCTGTCTGATCGTCCAAAATGCTCATTGCACTTTTATTCTCACCAAACCCATTACGATTTTATGAGCCTTGCAGAGAACAATTAATTAAGCAACATTGCAAAGGTCATACAGTACTTAAACATTTACAAAGTCAGTAGGGCAAAAAAACTTGAGCACTGTCATGCATGGATGTTCGTCAACTTGTATGTTTATTCTCTTCATCTGAATCTGCTGTCGCTGGATCACCCAAATCTTATCATGTTCTTCCTCATGTTTGTCATACTAAAGAAGAGACTTCCTGTTCAATTCTGCAGGCATTCAAATGCAGGACTTTTTCTGGCATGTGATTATTTGCTTCAGATCACATAGCCAATTAGAGAACGGATTGCTGGATAATTAAGTGTCACACTTAGGTTCAGAAATATTTCCTGTTTAAAAATGGTAATAATGGAATATTTTGTATTCTTTGTTTTATTTCTGTAAAGCTTATTTCCACCTCAAAGACACTTGAGGGAAAACACAACAAACCAAGCAAAAGTCAAAAAGTAAATGTAAGGCAATTTGTGAGGCAGAAAAGTACAGCTTTTACCACAGTATACTTCTCAAGTTAAAGTCGGATCACAGAAGTTTCCGAGACCTGGAAGTCTCCAATTACTAATAGTGCATTAGTATTCAAAAACTCCCCTTCTAATTTAGAAGGGTTTGTTATTTTGCAAAGTGGGTCTGCATTAATTTGCATTGTTATTGACTTCAGTGGAATAGTCCTTTTGACTCTTTCATGTATGTAAACATTAGTCATTAGTGTTCATATTCCGTGTTAGTTTCTCTCTCATCTGGGCACACTTAGCCTAACTAGAATAGGCTGCACAGTGGAAGCATCTTAATGATGGCAAAGGGAGTATCAGTGTGCTTGTCTCAACGAGCCGGCAGGTAATACATTATAATGCCTCATCTTCGGGGGACGCCAGCGGAGCCATTTAGCCCACTTAGTATGTAATGTGTCCAGTGTGTATATGATTACACTGCGGTCTCAGTATTTAATACTCGGACTGTGCAGATCGGTAGTAAGCCAGACATGCCTTTAATTTCTTCAGTCTGCAGTATTCATTGGATCCATTGTTCATTTCTCAGAGTAAAATGCCTGGTTTTAAGTAATCTGCAATGCTAAGGACTCTTCTAATCAATCCGAATTCATTGATGAATTTGATTATAACTGCTTATATGTTTACTAACCCAGAACGTAGGCGATTTCAGCTGAAGATGTCTTCCTGTGCTGGTGATTGGCCTACTTAGAGAATATAGCATCCTAAATGATGAGTTCACCACCTGCCCTGATTATGAACATGAACATGCTGGGTCACATTAATAAGGACTCGTAAAGGCAGTGACATAATGATTGTTGTTGATCCAGAACAGATGATTGAATGAGCTAATAATATTTCACTGCAGTGGTCTAAATCAGGGTCACTCAGCGTTTCTTGGTAGTCTTAAACAAATCTACTTTGAAGTAGAAGTATACACATGGTTATAGTCTTAAAAAAAGAAGACACCTGTACCATGTCAGATATAGAGTTGACATTTATTAAATTTTGAGTTTGCATCACATTATTCCACTTTATATATATCACAGACTGAAATATAACAAAACTCTTTGCCACAGAAACACTGTATTTTAGTTCCAAAAACATGTATCTTTATTAATTATGAAAAATATTTATAACATTCCACCCATGAGGCCCATGAGGCCAAAGAGAGCAACAGCACTACCCGTGATTTGTCCTGAGTAGCATACATCAAGATTAGCCTCTGTAGCTTCCCGCTGTCAAGCTGGCAGAATGCTGAGGTGGTCTGATAAGAGATTCCTGGCGCATAATGTTCCCTGGACATTCTCCTCACGCGGTTCCCTATCATTACGGCCCTGCAAACTGGATGTAAAGCAGCCCATTTAATATCATGTAGCGCCTATTCTAAGAGCAGAAGGGAGAAAGGGGACGGAAGGGGGTGGGTGAGTTGGCAGAACAGATGCTGTGTAAACAAGTAGACAGTGGATGAACCATCCGTGGGTGTTTGGTGGACTGTCACACTGAAGTGGCTGAGTATTTGTTAAGACTTGAAGGCTGAAGTTACTGTATCAGCTGCAGCTGTGAAGAACTCTAGTTGAACTTCGAGAAGTTGGAAATTGAGGCAGCAGTTCCATCCGCACAGTGGCTGGCTGAACCCTTTCAGAGAAGTTTTGGAGACATTCTTATCCTTCAAAGAGTCTCGTCTAGTACTCAAAATGATTTCTAGCCAATCCAGAAAAGACATCCAAACTTTTTGAAGGAGGTATCGACCAGTGACAAACTTTTGAAGACATTTTATCTAAGTTGGCAGCTGCCTCGGCAACTACGCCAGGTTAACCTTTTGGAGAAGTTAAAGAATGGCCCGTTTAAGTATGCAGCTGTACCAGTCTCTACTGTACAGTGGCATAGCCTACAGTACTTGCAAATGACAGCGTATTGAATTGCCTCATAGCTGGTGACAGTGTGTAGAGAAATCTAGGAGATATGTTTCTTTCTGTGGAGCTGGAAGACCTACTGTCTCAGTCCCCTCAGAGTTCTGTGAATAAAACACAAAGGACCAGGCATCGCTTGAAACCTGTCCCACCCACTTAATGCAATGTCATGCACATATAAAATGAGTGCCAGCCGGCAGAGATATCATAAACTTTTTCCTGATGCATGAAATCTGTTTCTTTTTATACTAGAATATATATCCATGAGATACCACCGTCTCGCCCTTCGACGGAATATATACATTTTTGAAGTTTTCTGTGTATGAATAGTACATTGTGTGTGTTGGGGATAATAGAGTGACGTACATATTGAAGTCTGCCATTGATTAATTGCCATCTCTCTCTCTGAGGATCTAGATTAATGCATAAGAAGGAATCCATCCCTCCACCACTGAAGTGAGAACAAGAAAGAGCATTTTGTGCTTGCAGGCCCGAGTCAAATCGTTATCCCAGCATTGGCAGCCTGCCTTTCCATAAGGCCACAGCACTTTCTCATGAAGATTCACAGGAAGCCGAGGGATGCAGAGACCAGTTTCAGTCCAAACATTTTTAGACCCTGTGGAAGATTGACAGATAGCTGGGAAAGTGTGGAAGAAGAGTTGTATTTTTAACTAGACAGAAGAGAGGGACCTCAGATCAGCCAAGGCCACTGACTCACTGTGGATATGGCAGCTATACCGTTGGTATTTCATGTAGCTATTTGGCCGGAGGCAAAAGCTAGAAATCCTGGTTACATTAATTAATCATGTTTGTTGCACCTGTGACCGCCAGACAGATACGAGGGAATGCATTGATATGGAAGTTTGATTGTTTGAAATGAAATATAAGGGCTTCATTTCTGCATGACACAAAGGCATACATTTTTAAACTGCAGAAGAGGATTTTTCCATCCCCCCCAGTGTTTTTTGGAGACGAGCTCTCAGACTTTGTTTGAAATTCTCGGTTTGAAAGATGACCCTAGAGTACTTGTTGGTGCGAACAAATAAATAAATTAAACAACAGTGCAATAACATAGTTAGTCAGTGTGTATTGCCTCAAATCAAGTTTAATTCTCACTCCTTCTTGCATGAGATACTTAGAGGGATAAAGCTAATAGCCTAGACAACATTATCTAATAAATTGTTGTATCTTCAGAGATAGAAAGAGGGCAGGAGAAACGGAGGAGCCATTGAGATGGGGATGGAGGAAGTGAATGGTGTGAATCTATCCCCTTCCATTATCTATGATTTTAACATGTGACGCAACACATCCATGAACTTCTCTATGACACTCCTTCTTGGTTGGAGTTCCATCCCGCTGACTGGCAGTCAGGGGCGTGAATTTACTGTTGAATAGAGGAGAGGAGAGGACAGAGCCATGTGGGTTTCATGCTGGTTTAACTCTTCATTTTAAGTTTTGCTTTCCCCTAGGT
Source organism: Oncorhynchus mykiss (assembly GCF_013265735.2). Lineage (NCBI taxonomy): Eukaryota > Metazoa > Chordata > Actinopteri > Salmoniformes > Salmonidae > Oncorhynchus > Oncorhynchus mykiss. The sequence continues at coordinate 72,134,030 of NC_048575.1, read as the reverse complement.
ATGATATTTGTTGACAATTATGGTTTGTATATGTAGTATATAAAGGTTTTATTATGAGGACCTGTAATCATATATAAATAATGAGCAGGTCATATTCAGGTAATTACTTAATGTAATTAAATAATTATGTTTCATAATGATATATAGTTGTGGTGATGCCAAAACTCAAATCATCAGCCATCCAATTGCATTTGTAACCTCCACATCTCACATCCATACAGTAGAACTCTCTTTACTGCAGAGACCAACAGCAGCAGTTTGATGATGTTTGGCAAGGTCAATGATTTCCAGATCAAAACTCAAAACCTTGAAAACACGCCCAAGAGAGGATAAAGAGGAGGAAACAGTAGAAATATAATTGGTGGCTCTGATACTCTAGAGTCTAATATGAACCGTGTTTCAGGCCAAAGTCAATATCAATTAATTCAGCTGCTTGGAGTCTGGTCTGGCATCTCATAACTTTATGAAGGAGCTGTTGACTTGTAATGCAAAGGAGAGAGCGAGACCGGCAGAGTAAGTCGAAAAGGGATTCGAGTATTCTCTCTGGTACATTACTATGGAGGGAGTGAGATATGAAGGGAATGGGTGGAGGGATGGTTAAGCTCTCTCTCAAACATTTGAAAGTAAAATAAATAAACTGGACTTTGAACCCTGCCTATCTGAATCCTTTACCACCACACCATGGGCATTGGACTGGGATGTCTGCCTGGGTTTTGACAGTCACTGCTGTGGCCAGCTGTTTGTGTGTGTATGTTTGTTTTCTAAGTTGTTTTAAATGCTAAATTGCGTTGTTTTTTATGGAGGCTAGTGAGGAATGCTGTTGTGGATTTGACTGGGGCTCCAAAATAAATGACAGAGGGGTAGGGTGCAGCATGTTGGATCATAAGAGGAGCAGGGGGACAGGACAAGGTGCTCCTCACATCCAGTCAAACGTACAAGAACCTATTGTAGTTAATTTTTTTCTGACTGACTTTCATAGAGCAATAGAAAAACAAGCAAATATTCAACAGCAACGTCAATCAGTGGAGGCTGCTGAGGGGAGAGCAGCTCATAATAATGGCTGGAATGGAGTATAATGTAATGGTATCCAACCTATGAAAACCATGTTTTTGATACCATTCCATTAATCCATTCCAGACATTATTATGAGCTGTTCTCCCCTCATCAGTCTCCACTGATTGACGTTGTTGTTGAATGTTGTTTTTCATTGTAACTTGCTAAAGCTGAAAAGATTAGAAGGCTACGAAACAGGTTTGTAGACGTGTCATTCACATCACCTCTGATCCAACTATCCACACATACTGAATGTGTTAACATGGACACAAGCCCCCGGAGGCAAAATAAACGCTAAATAGTCAGAGACGATGCAGACTCACGCCCATACCTAATTATTAGGCATCCTCTGCAATCCTGGTCCTATGTGCTGAAAGCAATGCATTCTCAAATAACATAATTACAGAGATTTCCTTTAATTTAATGTATATATCACAATTACAGTGCCTTCAGAAAGTATTCATACCCCTTGGCGTATTCCACATTTTGTTGTGTTACAGCCTGAATTCAAAATGGATTAAATAGATACAGTGGGGCAAAAAAGTATTTAGTCAGCCACCAATTGTGCAAGTTCTCCCACTTAAAAAGATGAGAGAGAACTGTAATTGTCATGATGGGTACATTTCAACTGTGCCAGACAAAATGAGAAAAAAAATCCAGAAAATCACATTGTATGATTTTAAATGTATTTATTTGCAAATTATGGTGGAAAATAAGTATTTGGTCAATAACAAAAGTTTATCTCAATACTTTGTTATATACCCTTTGTTGGCAATGACAGAGGTCAAACGTTTTCTGTAAGTCTTCACAAGGTTTTCACACACTGTTGCTGGTATTTTGGCCCATTCCTCCATGCAGAGCTCCTCTAGAGCAGTGATGTTTTGGGGCTGTTGCTGGGCAACACAGACTTTCAACTCCCTCCAAAGATTTTCTATGGGGTTGAGATCTGTAGACTAGCTAGGCCACTCCAGGACCTTGAAATGCTTCTTACGAAGCCACTCCTTCGTTGCCCGGGCGGTGTGTTTGGGATCATTGTCATGCTGAAAGACCCAGCCACATTTCATCTTCAATGCCCTTGCTGATGGAAGGAGGTTTTCACTCAATCTCACGATGGCCCCATTCATTCTTTCCTTTACACGGATCAGTCGTCCTGGTCCCTTTGCAGAAAAACAGCCCCAAAGCATGATGTTTCCACCCCCATGCTTCACAGTAGGTATGGTGTTCTTTGGATGCAACTCAGCATTCTTTGTCCTCCAAATATGACGAGTTGAGTTTTTACCAAAAAGGTATATTTTGGTTTCATCTGACCATATGACCTTCTCCCGATCTTCTTCTGGATCATCCAAATGCTCTCTAGCAAACTTCAGACGGGCCTGAACATGTACTGGCTTAAGCAGGGGGACACGTCTGGCACTGCAGGATTTGAGTCCCTGACGGCGGAGTGTGTTACTGATGGTAGGCTTTGTTACTTTGGTCCCAGCTCTCTGCAGATCATTCACTAGGTCTGGTTCTGGGATTTTGCTCACTGTTCTTGTGATCATTTTGACCCCACGGGGTGAGATCTTGCGTGGAGCACCAGACCGAGGGAGATTATAAGTGGTCTTGTATGTCTTCCATTTCCTAATAATTGCTCCCACAGTTGATTTCTTCAAACCAAGCTGCTTACCTATTGCAGATTCAGTCTTCTCAGCCTGGTGCAGGTCTACAATTTTGTTTCTGGTGTCCTTTGACAGCTCTTTGGTCTTGGCCATAGTGGAGTTTGGAGTGTGACTGTTTGAGGTTGTGGACAGGTGTCTTTTATACTGATAACAAGTTCAAACAGGTGCCATTAATACAGGTAACGAGTGGAGGACAGAGGAGCCTCTTAAAGAAGAAGTTATAGGTCTGTGAGAGCCAGAAATCTTGCTTGTTTGTAGGTGACCAAGTACTTATTTTCCACTATAATTTGCAAATAAATTCATCAAAAATCCTACAATGTGATTTTCTGGATTTTTTTTTCTTCTCGTTTCGTCTGTCATAGTTGAAGTGTCCCTATGATGAAAATTACGGGCCTCTCTCATCTTTTTAAGTGGGAGAACTTGCACAATTGGTGGCTGACTAAATACTTTTTTGCCCCACTGTAGTCTTTCCACACGACGGAAGCCCGAGAGGCAGCCTCAAAACATTTTTTTGGGGGTGGCACACGGGGTGGTTGGCGGAGCCAAGGTGGGAACCAGAACCAACTCCCTGTACTCACCATGTGGAGTTGGTCACCGTTCAGGTGCCATGTTTTCCGGTTCTACGCACCGTGTCTCCAGTGCGCTTCCACAGCCCAGTGCGTTCTGTGCCAGCTCCCCGCACTTGCCGTGCGAAGGTGGTCATTTGTCCAGGACGCGTTGTGCCAGCTCTACACTCCAGACCTCCAGTGCGCTTCCCCGGCCCAGTACATCCTGTGCCAGCTCCATGCACCAGCCCTCCAGTGACGGTTCCCAGTCCAGAGCCTCCAGCGATGGTTCACAGTAAGGAACCTCCAGCAACAGTTCGCAGTACGGAGCCTCCAGTGATGATCCATGGCACGAAGCCTCCAGTGATAATCCATGGCCCGAAGCCTCCAGTGATGATCCATTGCCCGGAGCCTCCAGTGACGATCCATGACCCGGAGCCTTCAGTGACGGTTCCCTGGCCCGGAGCCTCCAGTGACAGTTCCCAGTCCGGAGTCCCCTGCGACGATCCACGGTCCGGAGTCCCCTGCGACGATCCACGGTCCGGAGTCCCCTGCGACGATCCACGGTCCAGAGTCCCCTGCGGCGATCCACGGTCCGGATATCCCGGCAGGTGGACTCCAATCAAGTTGTATTGACATCTCAAGTATCATCAAAGGAAATTGGATGCACCTGATCTCAGCTTGGAGTGTCATAGCAATGGGAAAATACATAAGGTTCCAGATGTGTATTATTACATTTTCAAGGCACCACATCAAAAGAAAAAAATAAATAAACTCCAATTAGTTCAAGCTTGCTTAACCCGTTGGCGCGCGTTGGAGCTAAAAAAATAATGACGACACACAAAGTCCTGAAGCACCCCACCGTTGTGGTTACTCACTACTCGTAGATATTCCCTCGGTGAATGACAGTTCCATGCAGGTTTCCTCACAAGATCCATAGCAAGCACAGCTAGCACAGCTAGCAATGCAGACACTGCTACCGATACGTTAACCAATATCCCATGGAAACATGAACTTGTTAATTGACGCACCCATCCCTTTAGCGGGATCATTTTCATCAACACCCGCTGAATTGCAGAGCGCCAAATTCAAATTAAATTACTAAAAATATTTAATTTTCATGAAATCACAAGTGCAGCATAACAAAACACAGCTTAGCTTGTTGTTAATCCACCTGGCGTGTCAGATTTCAATACAGCTCTTTGGCGAAAGCATAACAAGCGTTTATGTAAGAGCATCTCTCTCAGTAGACTAAATATTACAAACACCTAGCAGCCAAGTAGATTGGTCACGAAAGTCAACGCAATCGATTAAATCGCTTACCTTTGATCTTTGGATGTTTGCACTCACGAGACTCCCAGTTACACAATAAATGCTCCTTTTGTTCGATAAAGATTATTTTTTGTATCCAAAATACCTCCATTTGTTTGGCGCGTTATGTTCAGAAATCCACAGGAAAGAGCGGTCACAACGTCGCAGACAAATTCCAAATAGTTTCCGTAATGTCCACAGAAACATGTCAAACGTTTTTATAATCAATCCTCAGGTTGTTTTTAAAATATATAATCGATAATATATAAACCGGGACTGTCGCTTTTTCAATAGGAGAGGGAGGGACAATGGCTGCCCCACTCTGTTGCACAAGCAAAACTGTGCGAACACCCAGCTATCCACTGACGCGATGTTATCTTTCTTGCTCATTTTTCAAAATAAAAGCCTGAAACTATGTCTAAAGACTGTTGACACCTCGAGGAAGCCATAGGAAAAGTAATCCGGTTGATATCCCTTTAAAACCTGTTAAGGATATGGCAGACATACGCCCCCTTTGGAGAGATTGGGTACCCCTAGTAAACTGGAAAAAAAATCTGTCAAAAATTGCTAATATATGCAAATAAAAATTATTATTGGATAGAAAACACTCTAAAGATTCTAAAACCGTTGGAATTATGTCTGTAAGTATAGCAGAACTCACAGGGCAGGCATTCTTCCAAACTAGTTTTTGTGGCCATGAAAGTTGGAGCAACTTTGACGTCATGGCCCCCACCCTTCCCAACCAGTTATGATTCTGGGGACACTTTCTATCTCTTCCGCTAGATGTCCTCTTTCATTAGAGCTTTGAATCGTTCAAATCCCGCGGGAGTGAAATTAGTGCGTGCCACGAGAGAATAGGCTGTGCGTATGGGCGCGAATTGGTCCCAGCCATTCCTTTGTTCCAGCACTCAAGAGAAGAGCAGACGATGGCCGATTGAATTGAAGTTTGTTTTGCGTGTCTAAAACATCATAAAGTTTGCTTCTGCACTTAATTTGACCTGTTTAGTCGACATATAATATGTAATTTTGAAGTTTTGATGCGCAACTTTTCCGGACCAGAGGACGTTTTGGGTGCATTTCAGCTGATGTTATTAGCAGTAGCTAATACAAAGACGCAAGACTTGAAACCAAACGATGTATTGGGTAAGTATGAAGCCTTCCAGAACATTCTGAACGAAGACCATCGAAGGTAAGGGAATATTTATGCTTAAATCTGTGTTTCTGTTGACTCCAACATTACGTGGAAATGTAGCTTGGAACTGAGCGCTGTCTCAGCATATGGAATAGTGTGCGATTTCTGTAACGTTAAAAATAAATCTAACACAGCGGTTGCATAAAGAAGCAGTGTATCTTTCTAACTATATGTAGAACATGTATATTTAGTCAAAGTTTATGATGTCTATTTACGTTATCTTGCCGCGCTACATAGATTTCCTGCGGGCATTTTTGAGTAATTTCTGAACGTGAACTCACTGTAAATGGACATTTATGGATATAAATGGCATATTATTGAAAAAAAAAATATGTACTGTGTAACATGTCATATTACTGTCATCTGATGAAGATTTTCAAAAGGTTAGTGAGCGATTTATTTTTTAATCCTGCGTTTGTTGATTGCATGTTTTGGCTATTGAAATGAGCTGTGTCTGGTGGTGGTTTTACATATATATGTGCTATGTTTTCGCCGTAAAACATTTTAGAAATCTGACTTGCTGGCTAGATGAACAAGGTGTTTATCTTTCATTTGAGCTATTGGACTTGTTAATGTGTGGAGGTTAAATATTTTTAAGAATATTTTTGCGTTCCATGCGCCACCGTTTCAGCTGAACGTGGGAGGGTTGATTCCCAATTGGGAACCAGTATCGTAGACAGGTTAAATGGAGGCAAGGCATCCAATGGAACAGAGAGCTTTCAGGAAAAACAGCACTTCCTTGTTGGATTTTCCGCAGGTTTTCGCCTGCAATATCAGTTCTGTTATACTCACAGACAATATTTTGACAGTTTTGGAAACGTTAGAGTGGTTTCTATCCTAATCTGACAATTATATGCATATTCTTGTTTCTGGACCTGAGAAATAGGCAGTTTCAAATTGGTAAGTTTTTTTAGCCAAAAATGAAAATCCTGCCCCCTACACTCAAAAAGTTAAAAATCATACAATGTGATTTTATGGATTTTTGTTTTAGATTCTGTCTCTCACAGTTGAAGTGTACCTATGATAAAAATTGCAGACCTCTATATGCTTTGTAAGTAGGAAAACCTCCAAAATCGGCAGTGTTCAAATACTTGTTCTTCCCACCGTACATGCCCGTGGATGCAATATTGGAACCCTGGCCACTGACAGGACATCCAAGTGTGAGGGTGCACTTGAGGGACTCACATGCCGATATCTGGCATGAGAATGACCTGTGGCAGATTGCCAAAGGTGTGAGGAAACAGTTGGTGACCATCGGGAAGCCAGAGATACTGTCATATATTTCATAGTAAAATCAGAACTTTTTGATTATGAAGATTCAAGTCAGTGACTCAGGGGTCTCATTTATTCCCTGTTTCTCAGGTACTGCCATGGGTGAGGGCATTAACTCACCACGTGTGGTACTGTGCCGCCACTGCTGGAGGGAGTGTCCAGGTGATAAAAGAAAAGTGGATAACCGCAGTTCACCACATCACGAATGAACACCAGTGGGTCACTGGAGATACACTCAACTGCTGTGAGCAACCCCCCCATACACAGCTGAAGAGGGAACACGACCCTGGATGAACACATTGTCGCCAGCTTTCGAGACAGTGAGGAAAATAGTCTTCAACCCAAGATTGTTGAAGGATCTCGAGAAGGGAAAACAACAAACTATTTCTATACATATACTGCAACATTGAGTAAATTAATAATAAAACCTTGTTTTTGTTTCTTTGTGCATTCCTATGTGAATAACTACAACCAATTGATTTAATAAAATCACTAAGGGTATAATTGTAGTAGCCTACTTACTCATCTCAAGTTACATTATTTTGGTATTTTCTTATAGGCGACAAAGTTGCTGCTTCTGTTGCCCTGTACCCTCCGTATACATCCCACTTTTCATGTGTCTAGGATTAAACCTATGTCTCACAGCCCTTTGTCTCCTGTTTGATCAATCTGTCTGCCCTGACCCTGACCCTGAGCCTGCCTGCCGCTTTGTACCTTACGGACTCTGCCCTGGACTACCGACCTCTGCCTGCCCTTGACTTGTCGTTTGCCTACCCCCTGTTTTATAAATAAACATCTGTTAATCGAACTGTCTGCATCTGGGTCTTATCCTGAGCCGTGAAAATTTGAGCTGTTCTTGCTGTAATATGGACTTTGTCTTTTACCAAATATGGCTATCTTCTGTATAACACCCCTACCGTGTCACAACACTGTTTGGCTCAAAAATGTTAAGAAGGAAAGAAATTCCACAAATGTACTTTTAACTAGACACACCTGTTAATTGAAATGCATTCCAGGTGACTACCTCATGAAGCTGGTTGAGAGAATGCCAAGAATTTGCAAAGTTGTCATCAAGGCAAAGGGTGGCTACTTTGAAGAATCTCAAATCTAAAATATATTTCGATTTGTTTAACACTTTTTGGGTTACTGCACTTAGTCCATATGTGTTATTTCATAGTTTTGATGTCTTCACTATTATTCTACAATGTAGAAAATAGTAAACATAAAGGAAAACCCTGGAATGAGTAGGTGTGTCCAAACAGTTAAACCACTGTTCCCCAAGTGTTGAAGATGTGGATACCAATTAAGGCTGCCCCCTGTACCTCTGATTCAGAGGGGTTGGGTTAAATGGGGACGACACATTTCATTTGAAGGTATTCAGTTCAACGACTGACCAGGCTTTCCCTATGTATATATTTACATTCATTCTTGAAGAATATAACTTACCTCATGAGCTTAGTTCAACTGTCATACTACATGAGTTCCAAATATAAGCTTGTTTGTAAACATTGCAAATGCAAACAAACACTTTATACCCTCATAACATGGTTTAAACAATAATGTTTCTATCATGGATGGTCAGTCCTTGCATCCATAGCTCTGTCTATTAATCTGAAAGTGGTTACATTTCTCCAGGCCCATCCCTCAGCTTTTTACCTAAACAGATGCTGGGTGGCCGTTTTTGTTATTGTTTCATCTGTGGATTTCCACTTTAAACAGCTGCATATTATCAAGATATCAAAGTGTCACAAAAAAAAAAAGTAAACAGCAGGCTTATAGCAAATGCAGAATATGGCATTCATTTTCACATGTAAATAGCACTTTTCAGTAGTGCTCAAAACATGCCATTCCATGAGTGCAGCATTTATTTTTCAACTCGAATCAATGAGCCCCCAATCAGTCCTCCATGACACCAAAATTATACACAACAGAGTAGGGCTGGCTAATAAGTCCTTAGTTTTGGGGTCATGCTCAGGGAAAAGGAATGTAAAGATCTAATTTAATTGTATTATTATATGTAGTAGGAAGCCATGGGTTAGAAGCCTACAAAACCATAAAATGTAACATCCATATATGGCCAGCTATGTGTCACCTTAGTTCTTTTGTTATGTCTTCGTTTTAGTATGGTCAGAGCGTGAGTTGGGTGGGTTGTCTATGTTCGTTTTTCTATGTTGTGTTTTGAGTTTGGCCTGGTATGGTTCTCAATCAGAGGCAGGTGTCGTTAGTTGTCTCTGATTGAGAATCATTCTTAGGTAGCCTTTTTCCACCTGTGTTTCGTAGGGGGTTATTTTCTGTTCTGTGTTTTGTATTGTTCGAGTATTCGTGTTCATTAAAAGAGAATATGATTACATACCACGCTGCACCTTGGTCCTCCTCTCTTTCTCCCAACGACGAACGTTACACTATGTAAACTTTAACATTGATTTATCCTGCAATAGATGTAGTTCAATTTCATACATTTTTTGTCTTCTTCTAATGGGAAAGTAATCTAACAGTAATGGAATGTAATCAGATTACGTTACTGAGTTTTCGTAATCCAGTTACGCTACCGATTACAATTTTAGACAGGTCACTAGTAACTGAAATGGATTACATTTAGAAAGTAACCTCCCTGACCCTGCTAGCGTTAACACAGTGACTGGAAGTCTACAGGTACAGTAGCATTGCTGATAGCCCCCTGTCTTCAATCAGTAGCTCCTGGGCATCGTTGAGGCTCCAGAATGGCGCAGCGGTCAAAGACACTGCATCTCAGTGCTAGAGGCGGCACTACAGACCCTGGTTGAATCCCGGGCTGTATCACAAAAAGCTGTGATCGGGAGTCCCATTGGGTGGCGCACAATTGGCCCAGCATCCTCCGGGTTAGGGGAGGGTTTGGCTGGGGTAGGCTGTCATTGTAAAATAAGAATTTGTTCTCAACTGACTTGACTAGTAAAACAACAAAATCTTACAGGACACACACACACAGTAATCCACAGAGGCAGGGTCTTTGGCCTTATTGATACTCCGGTCGATTACAACTGGCTCAAAACAAGGGAGGAAACTGAGCTATTGATTCATATTTTTTGCATTTTATACTGGCTATACCAATTCATTAGATTTTAAGCACAGCGACACCCTAACCCTTCATCCTTAAATACATTGTTTTGATAGATATTTTGAATTGATATGAGGTAGCCAATATGTCACTTCCCCAATGCCCTCCATGTTGATGTGGTTTAATTTACTTATTGGCTGTTGTTAATTGAGCAGAAGTGATTGGGCCTAATGTTATGCTCTCTATGTTATTATACTGAAATCATCAGCTTGGTTAAGTGGGAAAGTTGGAGTCTAGTGTGTGTGTGTGTGTGTGTGTGTGTGTGTGTGTGTGTGTGCGTGTGCAATATCAGGGCAATATAATTTGTGCTGCTTCATTTAGTAAGTAAATGACTGCAATCAAGGCCTAATCCTCTGACTAGCTTAGTGATCATTAACCTAGTCAATACATCACACACACACACAGAGAGAGAGACAGCAGGGGGAACGAGCAGGGGAGAGAGAAGGGAGAAGAGAGCAGAGAGAGGGAGAGCAGGAATAGGAGAGAGCAGGGAGAGAAGGGAGAAGAGAGCAGAGAGAGGGAGAGCAGGAATAGGAGAGAGCAGAGAGAGGGAGAGCAGGAATAGGAGAGAGCAGGGAGAGGGAGCGAGAGCAGGGAGTGGGAGAGGAGAGACAGCAGGGAGAGGGAGAGAGAGCAGGGAGTGGGATAGAGGAGAGGGAGAGAGAGCAGGGAGAGATCAGGGAGTGGGAGAGAGAGCAGGGAGAGATCAGGGAGTGGGAGAGAGAGCAGGGAGAGATCAGGGAGTGGGAGAGAGAGCAGGGAGAGATCAGGGAGAGGAAGAGAGAGCAGGGAGAGATCAGGGAGTGGGAGAGGGAGCAGGGAGAGATCAGGGAGTGGGAGAGAGAGCAGGGAGAGATCAGGCAGTGGGAGAGAGAGCGGGGAGAGATCAGGGAGTGGGAGAGAGAGCAGGGAGAGGATAACAGGGAGTGGGAGAGAGAGCAGGGAGAGAACAGGGAGTGGGAGAGAGCAGGGAGAAGGTAGCAGGTAAAGGGGAGAGAACAGGGAGAAGATAGCAGGAAGACGATAGGAGGGAGAGCTGGAAAAGGAGAAAGAGCAGGGAGAAGAAAGACAGAAGGGAGAGGGAGCAGGGAGAGCAGGGAGATGAGAGAGAGAGAGAGCAGGGAGAGGAGAGAGAGCAGGGAGAGGAGAGAGAGCAGGGAGAGGAGAGAGAGCAGGGAGAGGAGAGAGAGCAGGGAGAGGAAAGAGAGCAGGGAGATGAGAGAGAGAAGGGAGAGGAGAGAGAGCCGGGAGAGGAGGGAGAAGATACCAGGGAGAGCAGAGAGAGGATAGAGAATAAGGAGAGGAGAGAGAGGAAGGTGAGGGGAGAGAGCAGGGAGGGGAGGGAGAGTAGGGAGAGGAGCGGGAGCAGGGAGATGAGAGAGAGCAGGGAGAGGAGAGCAGGTATATGAGAGAGAAGGGAGAGGAGAGAGAGCAGGGAGAGAGAGCAAAGAGAAGAGAGTCAGAAGGGAGAGGAGAGAGAGCAGGGAGAGGAGAGAGAGCAGGGAGAGGAGAGAGAGCAGGGAGAGGAGAGAGAGGAGAGAGAGGAGAGAGAGCAGGGAGAGGAGAGAGAGCAGGGAGAGGAGAGAGAGCAGGGAGAGGAGAGAGAAGGGAGAGCAGGGAGAGGAGAGATGGCAGGGAGACGAGAGACAGAAGGGAGAGGAGAGACAGAAGGGAAAGGAGAGACCGAATGGAGAGGAGAGACAGAAGGGAGAGGAGAGAGAGCAAAGAGTGGAGAGACAGAAGGGAGAGGAGAGAGAGCAGGGAGAGGAGAGAGAGCAGGGAGAGGAGAGAGAGCAGGGAGAGAAGAGACAGAAGGGAGAGGAGAGAGATCAGGGAGAGGAGAGAGAAGGGAGAGCAGGGAGAGGAGAGAGAGAGCAGGGAGAGGAGAGACAGAAGGGAGAGGAGAGAGAGCAGGGAGAGGAGAGAAAGCATGGAGAGGAGAGAGAGTAGGGAGAGGAGAGACAGGAGGGAGAGGGAGAGAGAGCAGGGAGAGGAGAGGTGAGAGAGCAGGGAGAGGAGAGGAGAGAGATCAGGGAGAGGAGAGAGAAGGGAGAGCAGGGAGGGGAGAGACTTGTTTTCATTTTTAGAGTTGTTTATTCTCTTTCTCAGTCTTCCATTCTCCCTCTTACACCATTTCCCCTACATCTCTCTCCAACTCATCACTTTCTCTCACACACCAGATACCCCCCCCCCCCCCCCCCCCCCCACACACACACACACACGTGCACTTGTTTTCCTACAATGTCAGGACCCCAATGTCATAGTGTTTCACCTTAAAAGGTAAGAAAACAATAACCTTTCAGGTCCTGAATTTATTTGAATAGATTTAGATTTAAGTTCAGGTTTAGGGTTACGTTTAGGATTAGGTGTTGTGATATGAAGTACACTCAAAAAAGTCATGATATTTGACAAAAACATAGGTGTGTGTGTGTGTATGCGTGCGTGCGTGAATAATAATTATCACCTCTACAACGTTTCCACAAGTTGTTGAGATCCTCTTATGTGAGGTCAAATGTGTTTGATGAAGTTTCATCAGATTTACAGTCTTATAGTTAATGTGCATTGATTGATCATTGATCAGGTCTAGTTTGGGCAGTTAGAAGTTCTTTCTGTATTTATCAGAGAGGTGGACCCAAACCATAAAGGGCCACACAGCATTTTACGCACACACACACACACACACACACACACACACACACACAAGTAACTGCAGTGTGTGTGTGTGTGTGTGTGTGTGTGTGTGTGTGTGTGTGTGTGTGTGTGTGTGTGTGTGTGTGTGTGTGTGTGTGTGTGTGTGTGTGTGTGTGTGTGTGTGTGTGTGTGTGTGTAAGTAAATAATAATTATTACCTTGAAGACGTTTTCACAACCTGTAGAGATTGTCCTTGAGGTAAAATGTGTTTGATGAAGTTTGGTCAGATTTACGATCTTATATTTAATGTTCATTGATTGATCATTGATCAGGTCAAGACGGGACAGTTAGACATTCTCACTGTATTGATCACAGAGATGGACCCAAACCATAAAAGACAACACAACGTTTTACAAACACACACGCACATCGTCTTGTTTAACTAACCTTGTGGGGACACAACCATTTAAACCATTAAAAATCCTATTTTCCCAAACCCTTAAACTAACCATGAACCTATTTCTAACTAACACTACTACCTTAACCCTAAACCCAATAGGGTTTAGGGTTAATACCTTTTGGGGACGAACAAAATCTCCCCAGTTGATCTATTTTATGTTCATTTGCTGTTTTTGTGGGACTTCCGGTCCCCACAAGTATAGGTAAATATGTCCACGTACGCACAGACACAGACACACACAACAATTACTTTTCACCAAGGTGAATGTGTCCTGGCAATTTTTTAAGCACCCTCATATAGTCTTAATTAATACCTTATTAAAGAGGACTGTAACAATTTGGTATCAGCGGGGGTCGTTTAAAATAGCTGAGTAATGTTGTCATTGGGGCGAGAGAGAGTGATTCATTGGGAATAGTGTCGTGTGGCGGGGAATGGGAAAAGGAGTGGAGTGGGTCAAGGAGTGGGGTGGAGTTGAGTGGGACAAGGGGTGGAGTGGGAAAAGGAGTGAAGTAGTGTAGAGTGGGACAAGGAGAGGAGTGGAGTAGAATAGAGTGGGATAAGGAGCAGAGTGGGGAAAAGAGTGGAGTAGATTAGAGTGAGACAAGTAGTAGAGTGGAGTGGGACAAGAGGAGTGGAGTAGAGTTGGACAAGGAGTAGAGTAGTGGGAAAAATAGTGGAGTTGAGTAGAGTTGGACAAGGTGTGAAGAAGAATAGAGTGGGACTTGGAGTATAGTAGAGTGAGACAAGAAGCAGGGTTGGACAAGGAGTGGATTAGAGTAGAGTGGAATGGAGTAGAACGGGACGTGAAGTGGAGTATAGCGGGACAAGGAGTGGGACAAAGAATGGAGTGTAGTAGAGTGGGGCAAGGGGTGGAGTGGAGTAGTATAGAGTGGGACAAGGAGCAGAGTGGGAAAAGGAGTGGAGTAGAGTAGAGTGGGACAAGGAGAGGAGTGGAGTAGAATTGGACAAGGAGTAGAGTAGTGTAAAAGGAAAAGAGTGGAGTAGAATAGAGTGGGACGTGGAGTGTGGAGAGTAGAGTGTGCCAAGGAGTGGAGTAGAATGGGATGTGAAGTGCAGTAGATTGTGACAAGGAGTGGAGTAGAGTAGAGTGTGCCAAGGAGTGGAGTAGAGTAGAGTGTGACGAGGAGTGGAGTATTGTAGGACAAGAGGTAGCGTGGAGCAGAGTAGAGTGGTACCAGGAGTGAAGTAGATTAAAGTGGGTCTAGGATTGGAGTCGAGTAGAGTGGGACAAGGTTTGAAGTAGAGTACAGTGGGACAAGGAGTGGAGTAATGTAGAGGGACAAGGATTGGAAAATATTAAAGTGGGAAAAGAAGTGGAGTAGAGGAGTGGGAAAAAGAGTGGAGTAGAGTAGAGTTGGACAAGGAGTGGAGTAGAGTAGAGGGACAAGGATTGGAAAATATTAAAGTGGGAAAAGAAGTGGAGTAGAGGAGTGGGAAAAAGAGTGGAGTAGAGTGGGACAAGCAGTGGAGTAGAGCAGAGTGGGACAAGGAGGGGAGTAGAGTTGAGTAGAATGAGTTGTGGAGTGGATTAGAGTGGGACAAGGATTGGAGTAGAGTGGGACAATGAGTGGCGTAGAGTAGGGTAGAATGGGACGTTGAGTGGATTAGTGTGGGACAATGAGAGGCATAGAGTAGAGTTGGTCAAGAAGTAAAGTATAGTGGGACAAGTACTTGAGTAGAATAGAGTGCGAGCAAAAATTGACCTGGAGTGGAGTAGAGTGTGACAAGGAGTGGAGTAGAGTACAGTTGTAAAATGAGTGGAGTAGAGTGTGACAAGGACTGGAGAAGATTGGAGTGGAACAAGGAGTGGAGTAGAGTAGAGTGGGTAAGGAGTGAAGTAGAGTGGGAAAGGGAGTGGAGTGGAATGGGATGTGAAGTGGAGTAGAGTGTGACAAGGAGTGGAGTAGAGTAGAGTGGAGTAGAGTAGAGTGGGATAAAGAGTGGAGTAGAGTAATGTGGGAAAAGGAGTGGATTAGAGTAGACTAGAGTGGGACACTGAGTTGAGTGGAGTAGAGTGTGACGAGGAGTGGAGTATTGAAGGACAAGGATTGAAGTACAGTACAGTGGGACAAGGAGTGGAGTAGAGTGGGACAAGGATTGGAAAATATTAAAGTGGGAAAAGAAGTGGAGTTGAGTAGTGGGAAAAGAGTGGAGTAAAGCAGAGGTGGAGTAGAGTAGAGTGGGATGTAGAATGGGATGTGGAGTGGAGTAGAGTGGGACAAGGAGTGGAGTAGGAAAACGGTAGGAAAACAATAACTTGTTGTGTGTGTGTGCGTGTGTGCGTGCGTGCGTGAATAATAATTATCACCTCTACAACGTTTCCACAAGTTGTTGAGATCCTCTTATGTGAGGTCAAATGTGTTTGATGAAGTTTCATCAGATTTACAGTCTTATAGTTAATGTGCATTGATTGATCATTGATCAGGTCTAGTTTGGGCAGTTAGAAGTTCTTTCTGTATTCATCAGAGAGGTGGACCCAAACCATAAAGGGCCACACACACACACACACACACACACACACACACACACTGCAGTTACTTTTTGTCAAGGTGAATGTGTCCTGTCAACATTTTTAACACCCTCGTATATTCTTAATGAAAGCCATATTAAAGATGACAGTATAAATGTGGTATCAATGGGTGTCGTTTAGAATTGCTGAGTAATGTTGTCATTGAGAAGAGAGAGAGATTAATTGGGTGTAGTGTAGTGTAGCGTGGAGTGGAAAAGGAGTGGAGGAGAGTAGAGTGGGACGTGGAGTTGAGTAGAGCAGGACAAGGAGTGGACTAGAGTGGGACAAGGAATGGAGTAGAGCAGAGCGGGACAAGGAGTGGAGTAGAATAGCATAGAGTATGATGTGGAGTAGAGTGGGATGTGGAGTGGACTAGAATGGGACATGGAATTGAGTAGAGTGGGACAAGGAGTGTAGTAGAGAAGATTGGGACAGGTATTAGAGTAGAGTCGAGTGGGACAAGGATTGAAATAGCGTAGATTGTGACAGGGAGTGGAGTGGTGTAGAGAGGGACCAAGGGTGGAGTAGAGTGGGACAAGTAGTGGAGTCGAGTGGGACAAGGTTTGAAGTAGTGTAGAGTGTGACAAGGAGTGTAGTAGAGTGGGACACAGAGTGGAGTAGTGTAGAGTGGAACAAGAAGTGTAGAGTAGAGTTGGACAAGGAGTGGAGTTGTTTAGATTGGGACAAGGACTGGAGTATAGTAGAGTGAGACAATGATTGTAGTAGAGTAAAGTGGGACAAGGTGTAGAGTAGAGTAGAGTAGAGTGGAACAGGGAGAGGAGTAGAGTAGAGTGTACAGGGAGTGGAGTAGATTTGAGCTGGACGTGGTGTAGACTAGATAAGAGTGGGACAGTGAGTGGAGTGGAGTGGAGAAGAGTGGGACAATGACTGAAGTAGAGTATTTATGGAACAAGGAGCTGCTTGTTTTCCTCTACTTGCATCCCGTGCTCCGTAGCTCGAGCATGGTCATAATAGGCCCAGGGATCAGAGGTCAATAATAATGTAATCTTTGTTAGCAGCCTAAGTGTTCAGTGAGTGAGTGTGGTTATGTGTGATTGTATTCGAGGAGATTGACGAGAACCTGTGTATTTTTTTTATTTTTTATTTCACCTTTATTTAACCAGGTAAGCTAGTTGAGAACACGTTCTCATTTACAACTGTGACCTGGTCAAGATAAAGCAAAGCAGTGCGACACAAACAACAACAGTTACACATGGAATAAACAAGCGTACAGTCAATAACACAATAGAAAAAAAGATAGTCTATATATAGTGTGTGCAAATGGCGTGAGGAGGTAGGCAAAAAATAGGCCATAGTAGCGAAGTAATTAAAATTTAACAGTGCAAGTAGAGACACTGGTGTGCAAAAGAGCAGAAAAGTAAATAAAAACAATATGGGGATGAGGTACGTATATTGGGTGGGCTAATTACAGATGGACTATGTACAGCTGCAGCGATCGGTTAGCTGCTCAGATAGCTGATGTTTAAAGTCAGTGAGGGAAATATAAGTCTCCAGCTTCAGCAATTTTTGTAATTCATTCCAGACACTGGCAGCAGAGAACTGGACGGAAGGGCGGCCAAAAGAGGTGTTGGCTTTGGCGATGACCAGTGAGATATGTGTGTGCGAAGAGATGAAGTACGACCTGTTTGTGTGTGTGTGTCCTTGTTTTCCTACATTATCAGGACCCCAATGTCCTAACATTTCATCTTAATGTCCTGAAAAGGTAGGAGAACCCAAACCAGAAAGGGCCACACAGCACTTTACACACACACACACACACACACACACACACACACACACACACACACACACACACACACACACACACACACACAACAGTTACTTTTTCCCAAGGTGAATGTGTCCTCTCGACATTTGAAACACCCTCATATGTTCTTAATGAAAGTCGTATTAAAGAGGACAGTATAAATGTGGTATCAATGGGTGTCGTTTAAAATAGCTGATTAATGTTGTCATTGGGAAGAGAGAGAGAGATTAATTGGTTGTAGTGTCGTGTAGCGTGGAGTGGAAAAGGAGTGGAGGAGAGTAGAGTGTTACAAGGAGTGTATTAGAGTAGAGTGGGACAAGGAGTAGAGTAGAGATGGACAAGGAGTGGAGTAGAGATGGACAAGGAGTGGAGTAGGGCAGAGCGGGACAAGGAGTGGAGTAGAATAGAATAGACCATGATGTGGAGTGGAGTAGAGTGGGACGCACTCTGCCAGACCACTCATTCAAAGAGCTCTTATGAGCCCCTCCTTTAGAGTAGAATCCTCAAAACAGGTTCTAAATACAGTTGACATCTAGTGGAAGCCTTCGGAAGTGAAACATAACTAATATCCCACTGTATCTTCAATGAGGGCTGAGTTGAAAAACTATTTCCCACTTTCTGGTTGGATTTTTTTCTCAGGTTTTTGCCTGCCATATGAGTTCTGTTATACACACAGACATCGTTGAAACAGTTTTAGAAACTTGACTGTTTTCTATCCAAATTTACTAATTATATGCATATTCTAGCTTTTACGGCTGAGTAGCAGGCAGCTTAATTTGGGCACGTTTTTCATCCAAGCTACCCAATACTGCCCCCTACCCCAAATAAGTTAAAGTTCCAATGTTTCCTGTATAACCTGTCTAGGACTGGGGAACCCTGTTGCGCTAGCGGAACCCCTCGCCAACAGCCAATGAAATCGCAGGGCGCCAAATTAAAATCAACAGAAGTCTCATAAATCAAATTTCTCAAACATAGAAGTATTAGGCACCATTTTAAAGATACATTTCTCATTAATCCAGCCACAGTGTCTGATTTCAAAAATGCTTTACAGCGAAAGCTCCACAAACGATTATGTTAAGTCACCACCAACTCACAGCCATTTTTCCAGCCAAAGGAAGGAGTCACAAAAATCACAAATTGAGATCAAATTAATCACTACCCTATGATGATCTTCATCAGATGACACTCATAGGACTTCATGTTACACAATACATATATGTTTTGTTCGGTAAAGTTCATATTTATATCCAAACATCTTATTTTACATTGGCTTGTTATGTTTAGTAGTTCCAAAACATGCAGTGATATTGCAGAGAGCCACATGAATTCATAGAAATTAGTATAAATGTTGAAGAAAATTGAAGCATGGAACTTTAGATACACTTAACCTTAATGCAACCGCTGTGTCAGATTTCCAAAAAACTTTACGAAAAAGCATAATCTGAGAACTGCGCTCAGAGCCCAAACCAGCCGATAGAAATATCCGCCATGTTGCGCAGTCAACATTAGTCATAAATAGCATTATAAATATTAGATTACCTTTGATGATCTTCATCAGAATGCACTCCCAGGAATCGCAGTTCCACAATAAAGGCTTGTTTTGTTCGATAATGTCCATCATTCATGTCCATTTATGTCCAAATAGCTTATTTTGTTAACTTGTTACGGCTTAATCCCGATATCGGGATAAGTGTCATCGACAACCGTGGAATAGCATAGCGTTACATACAATAAATATTACTATAAATATAAATATTCATGAAATCACAAGTGCAATATAGGAAAACACAGCTTAGCCTTTTGATAATCCACCTGTCATGTCAGATTTTGAAATTATGCTTTACAGCGAAAGCAATCCAAGCGTTTGTGTAAGTTTATCGATCGCACAATAAAACATTAAGTACACTTAGCATCAGGTAGCTTGGTCACAAAAATCAGAAATGCAATCAAATTAATCGTTTATCTTTGATGATCTTCGGATGGTTGCACTCACGAGACTCCCAGTTACACAACACATGTTCCTTTTGTTCCATAAAGATTATTTTTAGATCCAAAATACCTCCGTTTGTTTGTTGCGTTATGTTCAGAAATCCACAGGAAAGAGCAGTCACGACAACACAAATTCCAAATAGTTTCCATAATGTCCACAGCAACATGTCATACATTTTTTATAATCAATCCTCAGGTTGTTTTTAAAATATATAATCGATAATATATCAACCGCAAATTTCACAGTAGGAGAGGGAAAAGCAATACCTATCCAAACTCTGTTGCGCGAGCAAAACTCATGTGACCACTTGACGCGAAGTTATCGTTCTGGCTTATTTTTCAAAATAAAAGCCTGACACTGTGTCTGAAGACTGTTGACACCTTGAGGAAGCGATAGGAAAAGGAATCTGGTTCATATCCCTTTCAATGGAGCAAAGGGAGGCTATGGAACATGGAGTTTTCAAAATAGAAGCCACTTCCTGCTTCGATTTTCCTCAAGGTTTCGCCTGCAATATCAGTTCTGTTATACTCACAGACAATATTTTGACAGTTTTGGAAACTTTAGAATGTTTTCTATCCAAAACTAATAATAATATGCATATATTAGCAACTGAGACTGAGGAGCTGGCCGTTTACAATGGGCAACTTTTCATCCAAGCTACTCAATACTGCCCCTGCAGCCATAAAAAGTTAATAAATCCAAAAGCGCATTCAGGTCCAGTCGTACGAAAATTCAAAAAGTTATATTACAGGTCGAAAAAACTTGTCAAACTAAGTATAGAATCAATCTTTAGGATGTTTTTATCATAAATGTTCAATAATGTTCCAACCGGAGAATTCCATTGTCTGTAGAAAAGCAATGAAACAAGAAATACCTCTCATGTGAAATTAGTCAAACAGCTCCCATCCGGCCCCCCTTCACATGAGAAGTCTCAGTTGCTAATATATGCATATTATTATTAATATTGGATAGAAAACACTTTGAACTTTCTAAAACTGTTTGAATGATGTCTGTGAGTATAATAGAACTCATGTCGCAGGCAAAAACCTGAGAAGAAATCCAAACAGGAAGTGAGAAATCTGAAGTTGGTCGATTTTCAACTCAGGCCCTATTGAATTCACATTGGGATATGACTGAAGTTGCACTTCCTAGGGCTTCCACTAGATGTCAACCGTCTTTAGAAACTTGAATGAGACTTCTACTGTGGGACTGAATAAGAGCTGAATAAGTCAGGTTACTGGCAGAGAGCAATTTCCTGGTCAGGCGCATTCCACATGATATCGACTTGCGTTCCGTTGCTCTTCTAGACACAAAGGAATTCTCCGGTTGGAACTTTATTGAAGATTTATGATAAAAACATCCTAATGATTGATTCTATACTTAGTTTGAAATGTTTCTTGGACCTGTAATATAACTTTTTAATGCACAAGCATTTGGATATGTGTACCTAACGCTAACAAAAGTAGCTACTTGGACATAAATAACGGACATTATCGAACAAATCAAGCATTTATTGTGGAACTGCGATCCCTGGGAGTGCATTCTGATGAAGATCATCAAAGGTTAGGGAATATTTATTATGTAATTTCTGTTTTCTGTTCACTCCAGCATGGCGCTAATTCGATTATTTTTCTGAGCGCCGTCTAAGATTATTTTATGGTATGCTTTTTCCGTAAAGTTAAAAAAAAAATTGACACAGCGGTTGCATTAAGGAGAGGTATATCAATAATAATTCCATGTGTATAACTTGTATTATTATCTAGTATTTCTGTTGAATCGATGTGGCTATGCAAAATCACTGGATGTTTTTGGAACTAGTGAACGTAACACGCCAATATAAATTCTGATTTTTTGATATACATATGAATTTTATCAAACAAAACATACATGTATTGTGTAACATGAAGTCCTATGAGTGTCATCTGATGAAGATAATCAAAGGTTAGTGATTAATCTTATCTCTATTTGTGCTTTTTGTGACTCCTCTCTTTGGCTGGAAAAATGGATGAGTTTTTCTGTGGCTTGGTGGTAACCTAACATAATCGTTTGTGGTGCTTTCGCTGTAATCGTTTGTGGTGGGATTAAAAATAAGATTACCTTTAAAATGTTATAAGATACATGTATGTTTGAGGAATTTTAATTATGAGATTTCTATAGTTTTGAATTTGGCGCCCTGCACTTTCACTGGCTGTTGTCATATCATCCCGTTGACGGGATTGCAGCCCTAAGAAGTTTTAACTAGCGAGTGTTGTGAATACTGATGTTAACCTTTCTGGTAATAACTTGTTTTGGAAATACAGATCTTACAAACGTGGGGGAGTGGTAATCTTTACCAAGGATCACCTTCACTGCTCGGTTGTCTCTACCAAGTCTGTCCCCAAACAATTTGATTTGCTGGTTTTAAGTATTAAACTTTCAAATAGCTCTTTTTTGACTGTTGCTGGGTGCTATTATCCTCCATCAGCACCGGCCTGTACCCTACCTGCCCTAAGATCTCTCCTGGCCACTTACACTAAGTCTGAATTTATCCTGCTAGGTGACCTAAACTGGGACATGCTTTTAATTAAGTTGTAGTTCTCTCTCTGTGGGTCTAACCCCAAGAAGTTATTGAAAATGATTAAAGACCTGGAGAATAAACACTCCTCCTCACAGCTGCACATGTCCCGTAAAGTTGATGATGTGGTTGTTACTGACAAGAAGCACATGGCTGAGCTCTTTAATCACCACTTCATTAAGTCAGGATTCTATTTGACTCAGCCATGCCTCCTTGCCCGTCCAACATTTCCTAATCTCCCAACCCTTCTAATGTGACTCTCCCCGATGCTTCTCCCTCTTTTCCCCCTGCCCCACTACAAAGTTTCTCCCTGCAGGCAGTCACTGAGTCCGAGGTACTAAAGGAGCACCTGAAACTTGACCCCAAAAAAACTTCTGGGTCAGATGGTTAATAAGACCCTGTCTTCTTTAAGTTTGCTGCCCATATCATTGCCAGGCCTCTCAGACCTTTTTATTAACCTGCCTCTCTTTTCTGGGAGGTTCCCATTGCTTGGAAGGCAGCCACAGTTCGTCCTTTGTGTAAAGGGGTAGATCAAGCTGATCCTAACTGTTATAGGCCTACTTCTATTTTTCCCTGTTTATCAAAAGTGTTGGAAAAACTTGCCAATAATCAACTGATTGGCTTTCTTGTTGTCTACGGTATTCTCTTTGGTACGCAATCTGGTTTCTGCTCAGGTTATGGATGTGTCACCGCAACCTTAAAGGTCCTCAATGAGTTCACCATTGCCCTTGATTCTAAGCAATGTTGTGCTGCTATTTTATTAAATTGGCCAAAGCTTTTGATAGGGTAGACCATTCCATTCTTGTGGGCCAGCTAAGGAGTATTGGTGTCTCTGAGGGGTCTTTGGCCTGGTTTGCTAACTACCCTTCTCAAAGAGTGCAGTGCATGAAGTCAGAAAATCTGCTGATTCAGCCACTGATTGTCACCAAGGGAGTACCCCCAAGGCTCAATCCTAGACCCACGCTCTTCTCAATTTACATCAACGACATAGCTCAGGCAGTAGGAAGCTCTCTCATCCATTTATATGCAGATGATACAGTCTTATACTCAGCTGGCCCCTCCCCGGATTTTGTGTTAAATGCTCCAAAACAAAGCTTTGTTAGTGTCCAAAAAGCTTCCTCTATGCTTAACCTTGTTCTAAATACTGTACCTCCAAAACAAAGGACATGTGGTTTGATAAGAAGAATGCCGCTCTCCCCACAGGCGTGATTACTACTTCTGAGGGTTAGAGCTTGAGGTAGTCACCTCATACAAGTACTTGGGAGTATGGCTAGATGATACACTGTCCTTCTCTTAGCACATATTAAAGCTGCAGGCTAAAGTTAAATCTATACTTGGTTTCCTCTATCATGATCGCTCTTCTTTCAACCCAGCTGCCAGCTAACCCTGATTCAGATAGCCATCCTACCCATGCTAGATAACGGAGACATCATTTACAGATCGGCAGGTAAGGGTGCTCACGCTTTTTCAGTTCTGCCCACAAATTTTCTTTAGGATTGAGGTCAGGGCTTTGTGATGGCCACTCCAATACCTTGACTTTGTTGTACCTGAGCCATTTTGCCACAACTTTGGAAGTATACTTGGGTCATTGTCCATTTGGAAGACCCATTTGCGACGAAGCTTTAACTTCCTGACTGATGTCTTGAGATGTTGCTTCAATATAGCCACGTAATTTTCCTACCTCATGATGCCATCTATTTTGTGAAGTGCACCAGTCCCTCCTGCAGCAAAGCACCCCCACACAATGATGCTGCCACCCCTGTACTTCATGGTTGGGATGGTGTTCTTCAGCTTGCAAGCCTCCCCCTTTTTCCTCCAAACATAACGATGGTATATACTGTACTCGATACCATCTACTGCATATTGCCTATGCCGTTCTGTACCATCACTCATTCATATATCTTTATGTACATATTCTTTATCCCTTTACACTTGTGTGTATAAGGTAGTAGTAGTTTTGGAATTGTTAGGTGAGATTACTCGTTGGTTATTACTGCATTGTCGGAACTAGAAGCACAAGCATTTCGCTACACTCGCATCAACATCTGCTAACCATGTGTATGTGACAAATACATTTGATTTGATTTGGTCATTATGATCAAACAGTTCTATTTTTTGTTTCATCGGACCAGAGAACATGTCTCCAAAAAGTACGATCTTTGTCCCCATGTGCTGTTACAAACCGTAGTCTGGCTTTTTTATGGCAGATTTGGAGCAGTGGCTTCTCCTTGCTGAGCGGCCTTTCAGGTTATGTCGATATAGGACTCGTTTTACTGTGGATATAGTATCTATATTTGTACCTGTTTCCTGCATCTTTCCTGTTTCCTGCATCTTCACAAGGTCATTTGCTGTTGTTCTGGGATTGATTTGTACTTTTCGCACCAATGTACGTTCATCTTTAGGGGACGGAATGCTCCCACGTAAGAACCAGACTTGTGAAGGTCTACAATTTGTTTTCTGAGGTCTTGGCTAATTTCTTTTGATTTTCCCATAATGTCAAGCAAAGAGTCACTGAGTTTGAAGGTAGGCCTTGAAATACATCCACATGTACACCTCCAATTGACTCAAATGATGCCAATTAGCCTATCAGAAGCTTCTAAAGTCATGACATAATTTCCTGGAATGTTCCAAGCTTTAAAGGCACAGTCAATTTAGAGTATGTAAACTTCTGACCTACTGAAATTGTGATACAGTGAATTATAAGTGAAATAATCTGAAATGTCAGGGATTTCTGATGCAATGCAGCAAATACATTGAGCACAACCCCACTAACTTCGCCACCGACAAGAGCAAGGGGGATTTTGTTGTCTCTACTCACAGGCAATGCCCTGGATTAGGCCACCGCCATATGAACTGTCAACAGCACAGAACTTGTATCAGAGACCCATTTACACACCCTCTTCAAAGAGGTATTTGATCACTCTCCTTCTGGTCATCCTATAAGAGACCTCCTCATAGAACTTCAACAAGGACGCAATTCAGCTGCCAACTATGCCCTCGCGTTCCGCACCATGGCTGCAGGGAGTGGATGGAGTGAGGCTGCCGACTATGCCCTCGCGTTCCGCACCATGGCTGCAGGGAGTAGATGGAGTGGATGGAGTGGATGGAGTGAGGCTGCCGACTATGCCCTCGCGCTCCGCACCATGGCTGCAGGGAGTAGATGGAGTGAGTCTGCCGACTATGCCCTCGCGTTCCGCACCATGGCTGCAGGGAGTAGATGGAGTGAGGCTGCCGACTATGCCCTCGCGTTCCGCACCATGGCTGCAGGGAGTAGATGGAGTGGATGGAATGAGGCTGCCGACTATGCCCTTGCGTTCCGCACCATGGCTGCAGGGAGTAGATGGAGTGAGGCTGCCGACTATTCCCTCGCGTTCCGCACCATGGCTGCAGGGAGTGGATGGAGTGAGGCTGCCGACTATGCCCTCGCGTTCCGCACCATGGCTGCAGGAAGTAGATGGAGTGGATGGAGTGGATGGAGTGAGGCTGCCGACTATGCCCTCGCGTTCCGCACCATGGCTGCAGGAAGTAGATGGAGTGGATGGAGTGGATGGAATGAGGCTGCCAACTATGCCCTCGCGTTCCGCACCATGGTTGCAGGGAGTAGATGGAGTGAGGCTGCCGACTATGCCCTCGCGTTTCGCAACATGGCTGCAGGGAGTGGATGGAGTGAGGCTGCTTTACTTACCGTCTACTGAAGAGGGCTCAACAGGGAACGTCAGGCGGAGCTGGCCTGTAGAGGTGACCTTCAGGATTTAAATCAATACATTCTTATGTCCATCTCCATTCACCGCCGACCGCCGAATAACTCTGCCACCCAGGAACCCAAACCTTCTCTTTCCATGATTCCGTCATCCCATCCGAGTCTTCCAGAGCCCGTGCAATTGGCCCATGCTCCTCTCCCGTGTATCGAACGTCAAAGGC
Source organism: Oncorhynchus mykiss (assembly GCF_013265735.2). Taxonomy (NCBI): domain Eukaryota; kingdom Metazoa; phylum Chordata; class Actinopteri; order Salmoniformes; family Salmonidae; genus Oncorhynchus; species Oncorhynchus mykiss. The sequence goes on along the minus strand of NC_048575.1, from coordinate 72,108,052 downwards.
AGATCCAAGAAGGGCTCTGACTATACTATGTAGGGAAAGATCATCTACTTAGCCATTGCCCTGTTCGCCCCCCACAGAGAGATGAAAAGGGTCCCTCCACTGCCACGCATGTCGTTATTTATAAATATCTCCCAGAAGCAATTCTCCATCCCAGTAATGATAACCGTGAAGGGGGTTACTAAGTACATAGAGGGCTTGATAGATTCAGGAGCAGCAGGTAATTTTATCGCTCACCAGCTAGTACAAGAGCTTGACATTGATCTAACACCTGTCACCCCTTCCTCAAGGATTAACACCCTGGACAGGCACCCATTGGGTACGGGCTTACGCACCTGACACAGAGCGTCACCCTCGAGATTGGAATCTTCCACAACGAAACCATTCAACTCATGGAACTCTCATCCCCCAAACAGTCATTCATCCTCGGACACCCCTGGCTTTGTCATCACAACCCTGCCATCTTGTGGCAACAAGGTGAACTACCTTCCTGGTCTACTACCTGCTTCACCAGTTGTCTCAGCCTACCCTGCAGAGCCACTACCATTGAGGACTCTGCCTCTGCAGTGCCACCCACCATACCATCTGAATACACCTAGCACAGCAATGTCATCAGCAGAATCAAGGCCTTCACTCTGCCACCACATCGCCCAGGGACTGTGCTATTGACTTACTACCTGGAGTGTTCCCACAAAGGGCCGTGTTTACCTCCTATCTATCCTGGAAAATGATGCAATGGAGAACTACATTGTTGAATCACTCAAACCAGGCACTACGAATACCTGGTCATGCCCTATGGCCTTACTAACGCCCCCGCCATATTCCAATCCTTTATGAATGAGGTTTTCCAGGATATGATCAACTGCTTTCTCATCGTCTACATTGATGACATCCTGATTTACTCCCTGAAGGAACACATACAGCATGTGCAAAAGGTTCATCAATGGCTCCTTGACCATAACCTTTACATGAAGACTGAAAAGAGCACCTTCCATGTAACCTTGGTAAACGTCCTCAGATTCGTATTGACACCTGTAGGGGTCAGCATGGATGAGAACAAAGTCACCGCCGTCAGTAACTGGCCCAAACCCACCACCATTAAGGAACTCCAACATTGGCTTCTCCAACTACTATCGCCAGTTCATTCGGAACTTCAGTTCGACTGCCACTCCACTCACTGCCCTTATCAGCCAAAAGACCCAGATCATTCAATGGACTGATACCGCCCTGACTGCTTTCAACAACTTGAAACACCTCTTCACCTCAGCTCCTGTCCTTCGCCAACCTGATCCGACCCTTCCTTTCACCCTGGAGGTGTATGCCTCGGAAGTAGAAGTAGGAGCCGTATTCTCTCAGCTGGTGGGACCACCCCCAAAATCACATCCCTGTGCCTTTTTCTCCAGAAAGTTATCCTCCGCTGTGAGGAATTATGATGTGGGGAACAGAGAATGTCTCGCCATCAAGCTGACCCTCGAGAGACCAAGAGGCCCGCTGGGCTCTCTTCTACACACACTTCCATTTTCATGTTACTTACATCCCTAGGGAAAAACCCCCGTAAAAGCTGATGTTCTCTCCCGCCAGTTTGACCTTTCGACCACTAACTCAGACCCTACACCCATTCTTCCTTCCTCTTGCATTATGGGACCGGTACAGTGCGATGTTCACTCTGACATACAAGAAGTACTAACCTCAGACCCGGCTTCTCCTGAGACACCAGCTGGGAGGAGTTACATACCAGCAGCTGTTAGACCCCAACTGATGCAATGGTGTCACATGTCCTTGGGGTCAGGACATCCGGGCATTACACAAACCACCGAACTTCTAGCCCATAAGTTCTGGTTATCCTCACTGGTGGTCCTCACTGGCATTTTAAGTGTACACCAAATCTGTTTTTAACACACGATTGCGTTTCAAATTGTTGCCAAATGAATTGGATTAGAATAACACTTGTTTTTTTCCAGTTGAGGATCTGCAGGACATGATGACTAACGACAATAAACACAGGCCAATTTAATTACACAAAATTGTGCACATTAACCTGTAGACCGATAAGCATGACCATGAAACATATTTCCATTGACTGGTATTTCCATCAATGAATAAAGCATTATTTTACAATGGAATGTGTTTTTTCATTTTTTTTTACGGACATAAATTGGCAAATGCCGGCTAACGGAAACCTTGGCGTATGTGAGCAAGAAGATAGAGGATGACCAAGGTCAGGGATGCAGTTTAAAAGCCATATTTCTCTTTTAATGAAAACATAAAACAGTCCCAAATGAGAGTGATGGATTTATATTGCAATCCACAATCGATTTGATGGAGCGGCAGGTAGCCTAGCAGTTAAGGGCGTTGGGCCATTACCTAAAAGGTCGCTGGTTTGAATCCCCGAACCGACTGTGTGAAAAATCTGTCTGGTCTCTTGAGCAAGGCACTTAACCCTCGTTGCACCTGTAAATCGCTCTGGTTAAGTATCTGCTAAGTTACTCAAATGTAAAATGTTATGGGTAACGGTTCCCCTTAATTCACCTTTATTTCGCTCCACACACACTAAGTACGCAGAGAGGAGGGTTTGGATGTGATAGGGATTACATTAGCCACTGTACAGATTAGGGATTCATGTTTTTTTTTTTTTTTCTATCTACCACTTTTCCTTACCGAGAAAATTGCAAAGACCTTTTAGGGCCCTCTGATGATGACAGTAGAGCACTGTTACATTGCGTTAAGTTGATGACATTCTCTCTGTTATGTCCATGCTCATCCCTGCTGGTGTCATTACACAGTAATGACAGGACAATTACCAGACATTGTATACCTTCACTGATTGGTTTAGGAGTCAAGAATGTATTTATCTGCCTTAGAATGACTGGAGATTATTACCTCAGGTGTGTGTGTGTGTGTGTGTGTGTGTGTGTGTGTGTGTGTGTGTGTGTGTGTGTGTGTGTGTGTGTGTGTGTGTGTGTGTGTGTGTGTGTGTGTGTGTGTGGTCACTATGTGTGTGCATAAGTGTGTTCATTCATGCCGTTGGAGCTTACACTGGCCTCTCTAGCTGGCTCTGATTCCCCGTAGACTAATTAGTGTGATTATCTGATGAAGCTTCACACTCTCTATTCCTCATCCGCAACCAGGTCAGGAGGACACACACACACTAGTTGTCTTCTATCACACAGAGTGTGTTGCTGCATTCTCTATGTGTCCTACTTACTTCCTACATTTCTTTCCTCCTCGTATAGGTATGCCTATTTTCTTCCCCTCTGTGTCTGTTACTATAGTTGGCCATGGAGGACGCTGTACACAGCGTGAGCTTACAGCAGAATGCCTATGAGAAGCTGAAGGCCCAGCAGGCTCTGATGGTGGACCAGTGCTCTGATGGAGACAGTGGACACATACATTTTCAGACAGCTCCAGGAGTTCCTACGGGGCCTCTGTGAGCGACAGAGAGAGAGTGAGGACAGCTCATCCTCTTCCTATCTTTACCTTTTCCCTCCTCTACCCACAATGCATCTATCTCCTGACCTATACTATCCATTTCACCTGCTATGCCTTAGAGCACAGGAGACAAAGAGAACCTCAACCTACCGCTCTAACTCCTACAATCTACCCAGAACCCACCTCTTCTCTACCAACCCCTACCCTGACCACAATCTACCCAGAACCCACGTCTTCTCTACCAACCCTTACCCTAACTACAATCTAAACAGAACCCACTTCTTCTCTACCAACCCTTACCCTAACTACAATCTACCCAGAACCCACCTCTTCTCTACCAACCCTTACCCTGACTACAATCAACCCAGAACCCACCTCTTCTCTACCAACCCTTACCCTAACTACAATCTACCTAGAACCCACCTTTACTCTCAACTCAGTTTTAAAGAACACACACATTAATAGAGTTTCCATTCTAACAATTCTTCTGCTTCTGTAGTTTCAGCATGGGGGAAATACTTAGGAAGGATGTTAAAAGGAGGGGGCGGTAAATGAGAGGGGGAGTGGAAAAATAGAACAACACTTCACCACATGAAGCAGTGTTCATTATGTTTTTTTAAAGGCGAATAGCTAGCAGAAGTGTAATTTTGTATGTAATATACTGTATGTATGGATGACATTTTGCATGAATATATTACATTTTTTGTTTAGTTTATTTTCCTTCATGGTTGTTTGTGTTCTGTTTTGGAGGTCATCAAGTTGACATGACTACTTTGAGGTGCAGACATGATTTTTAGGGTATGTATATTTTCATATCATAGGACTATGAATTAAATTAATTGACTGTGAGGTGAGAGCGATTTATCTAGTGATTTGCAAAAGTGGGGAACCAGATTTCTACAAATGCTGCTTTGAATTTACAGTGTGACATAAGGTATGTCAATGCACTTAAGAAATACATGTTTAATTTGTTTTATTTTCGTCCTGGAACCTCATGGTTCGTCATGTCTCATGGTTATAGCATCATGATGGAAAACTGGGGACATTGAAGCAGAATGGAAGTCACTCTTAGGCACAGACATAGGATAAGCTAACCCCACCCTGACCTAAACCATTAGGGGTGGAAAAGCGAAACTGACCTCAGATCAGCATCTTGGAGCAACTTGGTACTACTCCCTGCTGTAGAAGAGATGCCATCATACTGAGAACTTACTGTACATATGTGAATCTTGATTTGAGTGATGTTTTTGGCAAAAATATCGTTTTTCACAATGATGACAGTGTTTTTCTGAATCGGTTTAAATTTATTTTAGTGTACAGGTGTTGACTTGGTAACATGCTAATTAAACAATAACAAGCACCACTACCATTTGGTAGCAGACAGATGCAAATTGGGTTGAATTCTTTGAATTAAGTACCAGAGTACAGGGTTGTGAAATGCCCATCGACAGAGGATTCGAGGTCACTATTAAGTAGATGTATAGAAATTATGTTGATTAATAATAAACTACATTAATCGATGTGACTCCATTATTATGTGAATGAATGCAACAGGCCTGTGCGTCTCTGGAGTAAACATCAACCGATTGTGATTTTTCAACGCCGATACCAATACCGATAATTGGATAATATTTCAAATGTATTTGTAATAATGACAATTACAACAATATTGAATGAACACTTATTTTAACTTAATATAATACATCAATAAAATCAATTTAGCCTCAAATAAATAATGAAAAATATTCAATTTGGTTTAAATAATGCAAAAACAAAGTGTTGGAGAAGAAAGTAAAAGTGCAATATGTGCCATGTAAGAAAGCTAACGTTTAAGTTCCTTGCTCAGAACACGAGAACATATGAAAGCTGGTGGTTCCTTTTAACATGAGTCTTCAATATTCCCAGGTAAGAAGTTTTAGGTTGTAGTTATTATAGGAATTATAGGACTATTTCTCTCTATACCATTTGTATTTAATGTACCTTTGACTATTGGATGTTCTTATATGCACTTTAGTATTGCCAGTGTAACAGTATAATTTCTGTCCCTCTCCTCGCTCCTCCCTGGGCTCGAACCAGGAACACATCGACAACAGCCACCCTCGAAGCAGCATTACCCATGCAGAGCAAGGGAAACAACTACTCCAAGTCTCAGAGCGAGTGACGTTTGAAACGTTATTAGCGTGCACCCCGCTAACTAGCTAGCCATTTCACATCACATCGTTACCCCAGCCTAATCTAGGGAGTTGATAGTCTTGAAGTCATAAACAGCAGAGCTGCTGGCAAAACACACGAAAGTGCTGTTTGAATGAATGCTTACGAGCCTACTGCTGCCTACCACCGCTCAGCCAGACTGCTCTATCAAATCATAGACTTAATTATAACATAATAACACACAGAAATGCGAGCCTTAGGTCATTAATATGGTCGAATCTGGAAACTATCATCTCGAAAACAAGACGTTCATTCTTTCAGTGAAATACGGAACCGTTCCGTATTTTATCTAAAGGGTGGCATCCATCAGTCTAAATATTCCTGTTACATTGCACAACCTTCAATGTTATGTCATAATTACATAACATTCTGGCAAATTAGTTCGCAGTGAGCCAGGCGCCCAAACTGTTGCATATACCCTGACTCTGTGTGCAATGAACGCAAGAGAAGTGACACAATTTCACCTGGTTAATATTAACTGCTAACCTGGATTTCTTTTAGCTAAATATACAGGTTTAAAAATATATACTTCTGTGTATTGATTTTAAAAATGGCATTGGTGTTTATGGTGAGGTACACGTTGGAGCAACGACAGTCCTTTTTCGCGAATGCGCACTGGATCAATTATATGCAACGCAGGACATGCTAGATAAACTAGTAATATCATCAACCATGTGTAGTTATAACTAGTGATTATGATTGATTGTTTTTTATAAGATAAGTTTAATGCTAGCTAGCAATTTACCTTGGCTTCTTACTGCATTCGCGTAACAGGTGGGCTCCTCGTGAGGCAGGTGGTTAGAGCATTGGACTAGTTAACCGTAATGTTGCAAGATTGAATCCCTGAGCTGACAAATCTGTCGTTCTGCCCCTGAACAAGGCAGTTAACCCACCGTTCCTAGGCCGTCATTGAAAATAAGATGTGTTCTTAACTTACTTGCCTAGTTAAATAAAGATTAAATAAAGGTGTTAAAAATAAAATTAAAAAATAGGCAAAATAGGTGTCCAAAATTACCGATTTCCAATTGTTATGAAAACTTGAAATCAGCCCTAATTAATCTGCCATTCCGATTAATCGGTCGACCTCTACTCTGGAGGATCTAGCAAGATAGTGAATAATTGCATCACCGACTCAGTATGACTATAATGAACGTGTCTGTGTTGCACTGTTATACAATTGTTAAGAGGGTAGATACATACAGCTAATCCTGGTCACCAATATTCTAGTATTAATTTATTGAGACAAGCAGATCAGAGATGTCAAGATGGTACCCAAGCATGTGCTATGTGTATAGTGGAATTAACAACTATCAAAAGACCTACTAAATGATAGGCACATAGTCAATCAAATAATTACTCTGAAAAATGAGGAATGAAATTACTCAATTCAATGAATAGGATTTAGTAGTCATGAAATAATTGACATTCAAACAATTCCAGCGTACATGAAATACATGATTCCGTTAAAGAAAAAATCACACACTAAATAACTATCACGATAGGGTAAGATTTAACTTGGTTACACGTGTCTTCCGTTCAGAATCATCTCAAAGAGAAAAAAACTATTGTATATGATACTCACTGCTTGATGGCAAGTTCTCAAAGTTTGAGTGAATTCACTGCCATTTGAACTCTATTCAAGCAGGATCGCACCTCCAACCTGAATGAACATTAGCACTTTGTTAGTAAAAGCAAAATAACACACCCAGATTCTAATCAATTTGAATGTTATGACCGGACAACAAGAATGTGCCTGACAACAATACAATTTCAATCCAGATGTAAAAATACATCAACCAGAAAACAAACACGACAATATAATTCACACAGTAATATTCATTTTGTCAATTCAATTCTGTGACCCCAGGGTTCTGTGAGAAAGTCTCATCCTTGAGATTTCCACAGTTAAGGTACGTTTGATCCCTGAGATCAAAAAGTGGTCGGCCATCCAAACAATGTCATAAATCGTTGTGCTGTGCTGTAAATCGTTGTGCTGTGCTCCCACACCAGCCAGTTGCAAGTCACGAGTATCACCTTCTCTCATTCTTCCACTACAAGAGTAGCCGTTGTTCCCATGATATTCCTAGTAAATACCAGTGGAAACTGGACTGTAAAATAAAGTGTTATCGAAGATCTTCCCCTAGTTCCATAGACACTGTGTCACGCCCTGGACTTAGTTATCTTTGTTTTCTTTATTATTTTGGTTAGGTCAGGGTGAGACATGGGGATTTGTGTTTTGTCTGGTCTAGGGGTTTTATATGTTTATGGGGCTGTGTCCTTTCTAGGTAGTTTTGTATGTCTATGGTTGGCTAGATTGGTTCTGAATTAGAGGCAGCTGTCTTTCGTTGTCTCTGATTGGGAACCATATTTAGGCAGCCATGTTCTTTGGGTATTTTGTGGGTGATCGTCTTCTGTCTTTGTGTCATTGCATCAGATAGGACTGTTTCGGTTTTCACTTTTGTTGTTTTGTATTTTGTAGTGTTCTTGTTTATCGTCATTATTAAAGATGTTGAACACTAACCACGTTGCATTTTGGTCCTCCTCTCCTTCAGCGGAAGAAAACTGTTACACACTGTGAATTACTTTCAGCAGCACTTGAGATGAACAGCAAAATAAAGGCTTTATGCGTTCAGCCTTTAACTCTATTTATCGGTTTTTATTCTTTCAATTTTTTTTAAATGTTGTTTAATATTAGCTGATTTCTGTACTGGTATAGATTAGCTGACAACGTTACAAAGACAATGTGCACGCTTCAATGAGGCACAAGTCCATGTGTTGATTCTGGATGGCCAGATTGCTAGCAACAATGACGAGAAACTGCGACGTGGGGAATTGTAAGTGGCTCAATTCAGATAGTTTCATCTTGTTCTTGATACCATGTCTTGTTTTGACTGAATTCATGTCAATGCTAATATGGATACATTTTGCTAGCTAGCTAACCCAAAAAAATTAATGATGTATTTGAGAGTAAACAAGTGCTCATTGTGCAAATTTATTTCTGTATTCAATGAACATTGGAGATGAAATATTGCTTACAGGTTGTCAACATTCTAAGCCAACCCCTTCTGTTTTGCCCCATAGTTGCAGTTGTGTTGCTAAACAACCAACCCGTCTATTAGGTTGATAATAGAAGCAATGACAACATTTTGAACACAACAGAAAATATGTTTTAATCTGGTTTTCAGTCAACATGTTCTAATGCATAGACCTTGTCATTTTTTTCAACAGCTTCAATAAAATGAAGTACATAACTGAAATGTTTATGTACTTATTTGTTGATTTACCTTCATGCACAGCCTTTTTAATGTTTTACCACAGAAACCCCATAGCCCTGTTGTTAAAAAGTATTTTGGAAATTAGTATTTCCGTTTACAAGTTCAGATCATGTACAGCAGGGTTTGGAATTGCCAGAGATCTCACGATACGATATTATCACAATATGTATTGTGATTCTCACAATTCTATATGTATTGCAATTGAATACTGTGATTTTATTGCAATTTGATGATACAAATATTGCTACTATGATGAATGTCTGCTGCAGAAAGATGTACTTTTTTCTGATCAATCATGGAAATAAAAGTGAAAACATGTTTTGCTGACTATTTAAAAAGATGATGGAGAGTTTTGGCGCAGGTACAACCGACTAGCGCCTGCCAACACCATCTATCAAAACTATTTTTTTTACAAATCGATATTTGGAGTCAAAGTATAAGACCTTCCAAAATAATATAACGATATGTAACTTAATTTTTTCTCCCATCACTAATGCACAGTTAGAGTTATTTTTCACCCACTACCGAAACCGAAAGGCCCCCTATCTCACGTTGAAGCACCTGACATCCTAGTCTTTTCCATCAGAGATTTGGAGTTTGATTAGATACACCCTTTGGAAACTGACCGCCAACATAACTCGCCAGTCCTTGAAATAGAGGCCCACGGGGGAAAAAAAGAGAGGGCGACTCAGACAGAGGAGGGGAGAGACATCCAGACAGATATGACTGGGAGCGGCATCAACTGGTGGAACTTCGAAAAACTTTCCCCGAACCGAGTGAGTTGGAGGACATTCGTCATCGGCCTATGCTTCTTATTGGAGCCAAGTGTGTAAATCAAGTAAGTCTACCATGAGTTGAACTATTACTCATACTTTAGTTTCATAGTTTTTACATGAAATAAACATACTTCCCTTTGTGACTCATAGTAGTTTCATAGCACCACTGAGTTTACCAACAGTAGTTACCACAGAACCAATAGTTGCATAACACCACTATGAGTTTACCTAAAGTATTACTAGTTGCCTAACGACACATATAATCAAACGCTATTCCAGTGCCAGTAGTTTAATAGCAGCATATGGGGCAACCCACTCTCCCAGTGAGTATTTCCCATTAGACATGCACCAGTAGGCCCCAGGAAAAATGATCTCAGATTGCCACAGATGGGAGAGGATTAGCTGTAAGCCTCAACTTCCCTAACACTCCACTGGATCAGGCCTACTGTGGGGATTAGCTGTAAACCTCAACTTCCCTAACGCTCCACTGGATCAGGCCTACTGTGGGGATTAGCTGTAAACCTCAACTTCCCTAATGCTCCACTGGATCAGGCCTACTGTGGGGATTAGCTGAATCCACCTGGGTGCCTATCTCTCTATCCGGCTCCCATCTACAATTGTAATAGTATCAGCCTCTGACTGCCAAAGTTTAATTCAATTTATGTGAGATTGCTGGTGTTTTATTAGTATTTTTATTTATCTTTAACTCTGCATTGCCTGAAAAGGACCCGACAGTTAGTCTACATCTGTTGTAGATGGTTGGACTGATGTTGAATGATGGGAAGGTGGTGTTGCGTTCATCTCAGGAGCACCACTGGTTGGTTTATGATCACCTTTATTAGTATTTTCTCACACACAGTAGTCTTTGGATTTAGTGTTTCCTTATTATTGAATCCCTAGTGCATCTCCAGAGTACGTTTAGCACTTTATGAGCTGGAACATTTATTGTGATTGATAGCAGAAATGTGTCTTACTATCCCTCCAGCCTTATCCCCAAGCTATTCATCTCAGTAACAAAGCCAATTTACTTGAACAAGTATGGAATATCATCTTCATGGTGTATTTGAATGTAACTATATAGTGACTGTACCGACATGTCTTTGGAAACAGAATTCAGACACTGTCTAATGATTCTGCCTGATTTGTATTTTCAGTGAATGATTACATTTCCCCTGGTCTCCGTTTTGTCCCACTCCATCAACTCAGATGATTTCCTATTAATGTGCAAATGGACCTGTGATCATCGACCAGACCGGGGGAAGGTCATGGAACATGACCAAAAACAGCTCTGGGTTAATGACTGTGTATCTGGGATAATAGCAAAAGGGTTATCTGCAACTGTATAATGAGCGTGTGTGTGTATGTGCATGCGCGTGTGTATGTGTCCGTGCGTGTGTGTCTGTGTTCATACATGCGTAAGTGCATATGTGTTGACTGTGTGACTGTGTGTGGGTGCATTGATTGTAATCAGACATGACTGCAGTGTCGGTGTAATGAGTATCAGGGTTTCTTAGTTTAGCAAATTAGTCATGTTTCAGCATCTGTCACTCAAAGGTGTGCTTGAGCGTGTGCTAGAGGGAGTTTTAAATGTGCACTGTGAAACACGCAACCTCACCTACAATTACACACATGCACAGACACACAAGTCACAAAGGCAGAGGTACTTCAGCAATGAAATTGTCAGGCTATGGCCTGTAGAAATTCATAGTTTTTAAATGCCAAGTTTGACACAGCAGCTATGCTACTTAATCGCCCTTACACCACCACACTCAACGCTACTTAATCTCTCTTATACCAACACACCTCCACAGTAACTCAACTACCATCAACCACCCCGATAGATGGATAACACTGTGGGTGTGCTATGCATATGTTAGTGGAGGGGCTTTCTGTCACTATGCAGGTCAATCAGGTAATACATATAGAGACTGCACATCCTCTCGAGACCTGAGTGGTTTTACCACGGGTAAATGACGGACACGTCTGATTCTGTTTGCTCTGGTTACACTATACTGTCAGTAAAGTGCAGGCGTGTTTTGGCTCTTGGTGTGGTCTAAGGACTGGGTTTTAATTATACTGTATGGGACATGGATGCGTTTCAAACCATTTTTGGACAGGACTAGTCAGGGTTTTCCCTGTGTGAGAGGGTTGGGTGGTTTGGCTGTGAGGGGTGCATTCAGCACGACAGACTGGTGTTCAACATTTAATTAAATGGTACTGTACTGAACAACCAGTCGAAGAACAGGGTGATTATGATGACCAATAGGGAGATTGTATGGTGTGTTGCACATGTTTTGAGATTTCAAATGTTCACACTCATATCGATCAAGCCACACGTAACCAAATCCCCCAAACGGGAGAAAATGTATTTTAAAGGCTGTTGAAAAATGGTGCGCAATGTTGAGGAAGCTTGTCGTTCAATTCAAGCCATCAAGCAACTTAGCAAACGTTGATTTGATCTGGTCGCACCACAGTCTCGCTGTCAATATACTGTACATACTCTCTCTTCCTCCAGATCTGAACTCATGAGTGTTCTTAACCTCTCTTGTGGTATCCAGCTGATCTAAGGCATGATGTCTCAGACCAAATCATTCATCGTATTACAGCCTAAAGGTGTTGAGTAAATATCACTTTAATTACTTTATGATTGTCATTATCTTTCATTACCTGAAAGAGGATAATAACAATCTCTGTCTTTTCAAACTTCCACCAATGAATGTGCAACACCAGATGAACTAGTATTTCAACTAGTTGTTAGTTATTGAAATGACTATTGATTTGCTTTAAATGGATATTGCGAGACTCTGGCACTTGTTCTACTTACCTAGAGTCAGATGAACTCGTTGATGCCATTTTTATGTCTCTGCGTGCAGTATGAAGGAAGTTAGTAGTTCTGCGAGCCAATGCTATTTTCCCAGATATTGAAAGCCTTTCAGCATGTACAATTGAGCACATTCTCACTTTGTAGCCTACTCTAAGTAGGCCAGAGTAGCCGGATAAGACTGCTTTGATTCAGTTGACTGACATAGGGTGCATGCCATTTTAAGATTATAATTAGAATGATTCAGTACAATATAATGGCCCGCCCTGTTCTTAATTCCCAATTGTTGATTACATAATTAGGCATTGTTTGCTTTCCCTCGCTCATCAACTCACCCATTCTCCCCCTTTCTCCCCAATCATACTTCATTTTATTTCATCTCGTTATATGTGCAAAATTAGTTTTGGTATAGTTGAGGTTTAGTTTCGAGGCAATTATCAATTGATCATCAGCTGGGCACCGCACTTTCAACTGTCAGAAGAAGAAGTGGAGCAGGCCCTACTGTCTTAGAAAAAAAGGGTTAAAAAAGGGTTCTACCATAGGAGAACCCTTTTTGGTTCCAGGTAAAACTGTTTTTGTTTACAGGTAGAACCATTTTGTGTTCCATATGGAACCCACTTTGGAAAGGGTTCTACAGGGAACCCAAAATGGTTCTACCTTTAACTAACAAGTGTTCGTCAAAGGGTTCTCCTATGGGGACAGCCGAAGCACCCTTTAAGGTACTAGATAGCACCTTTTTCTAAGAGTGTACTGTTGGGAGAAGGAGGGGCAACAGGGGAAAACAGGGGAAAACCAGGTTTCATCATTCATCATCATTCATTCATCATTCCAGTTATGTTTGTGAAATCACGGTTCTAACAAAGTCAGTGTGTTATATAGACTTATTTAGGACAAGTCAAGGATTGGGTACTTAAAAAATGTAATGAGCAGTCAAAATGCTTTGGCTGTACCGTTGTTAAGACCAGAGAACTTTTCCCCTGTGACAAGTGAGGCATGGTAGAATGAGACAGGCCATCCCTCAGATACAGCACATCACCACCACCGACCCCTGCATCTGTTCTACTCTCATTGAATTGCTCATTTCATTTTGGGTTGTTTGATCCGTCCTTTGAGAAATCCCCCAAAACTTGTAATCCCCATTTTTGTCTGTCAGCCCTGGGAACATTAACATTGAGGCATCCTCTTAAATTAGTAATTGACTTAAAAGGGGTATTTTTGTCACCTATTATATTCTTGTTAGTTTGGGAAACCCTGCTCTAGTCCAGCCAAGTTCTAGCCAATGGAACAAAGCTTTTAGGCAATGTAAGTATACGTTGGTTAATTAAACAAAGGTTTATGCAATAGGACCAAGCTGTAGCCAATTAAACTAAGCTTTAGGCAGTAGAATCAGCAAGCGGAAGCCAATGGAACTGAGATTTAGGCTATGCAGTCAAACAGCTCATCTTAAATCAAACACATGATGTGAGCCAAAAGTTTTTACTCTGTTGTGTTATTAGACAGATTATCTACAATAACTACGAAGAGAATGATGAGAGGCCTGAGAATGATGTAGAAGACTGATGAAGCAGCTCGTCAGAGGACAGAATGAAACACTCTTTATTAGACTCTTAAAAACACAGTGCGAATAGAACATAGAACAGACACACTTTTGCTTTGGTCCAGTTTTCACACTGTGGGATCGCCTAGTGATTGCCTTGTGCCACTGTACCTGTTCAAACAGGTTTCAGAGTGACTGAAAGTTGAGTGTGTTATGAGCTCTTGAGAGCTCAGAAGTGCAGAGATGCTTTCCTCTCTGTGTGCTGCCCCTCTTCCCAAGCTTATGGAAAGTGATGGTTGGGGAGTGTGTTTGAGAGTGGGGTACACTTTTCATAATGAACATGGAATATACAGTATGATCTTTATTCTACCGAGTGAGACTATTTTCTTTGTGCAGATAATTAGTTGTGTTATTGACAGAGGAACATATGTCTGGGGGTGTGCATGGATTATTAACAGATGACACTGTGTTTTTCTGTGACTAGGCACTGACCTAACGCAATCGCATGGTATGCTTTCGTCGTAAAGCCTTTTTGAAATCAGACACTGTGTTGGGATTAACAACAAGTTTATCTTTCAAATGGTGTAAAATACTTGTATGTTTGAGGAATTTTAATTATGAAATTTCTGTTGTTTGAATTTGGCGCGCTGCACATTCACTGGCTGCTGTCAAATTGATCCCGTTATCGGGATTTCAGCCGTAAGAAGTTCATTAAAGTTGTGATCTTGCACCGCGGGACTTAGAGGTACCCAGCATCACGGCTTCATTGCTCCAGACCACCACAAGGGGGAGTTAGAGCACTCAATATTCATTTGGGTCCCAAGGTTTTTATATGACCAATTATATCGAGTGGTTCCAATGATGAATTTTGACTCGAGACACCTGTGCCTGGTGGCGTTCTTCAACAAAGATGGCTGACAAAACATTATGGTGGAACCAAATGTAAGTAATTATAACATCATAACGAGTTAAGCAAAACATTTACAATTGAGAGGAATATGTTAGTTAATGTAGAGACAAACATTTGTGCATATTTTTTTGTCATAAAGTTAATTTACAAAAATCGTTATTTAGCAAGTTATCTGACTAGCTGTCATTAGCTAGCTAGCTAGTGTTAGGATAATTACTTTCTAATTTGTGTTGTTTAATGTTTTAGGGACTCCTGAGAAAACCAGCAAACCAGGCTGTCGTCTTGTGAAACAGTGGATGTAAAGAAACTAGCCAGCTAAAGCATTTACTGGAAATTTAATGTACAATTGTGTAAGCTTGCCTGGCAATGCAGCTGAAGTAACATAGCTAGCTAACTATTTACTTGCTTATTGTGTAGTGGAGGATAAAAATAACTGTATGCCTATGGATGTGTAGCTAGATACAATATGCAGCCGATCTGTGTATGGACCCTAAAACGTTCTGAACTAATATTCATACCAATTTATGAACCTCAGCTATAATAGTTGTTGTATCAACTTCATGTCCGAATGACATTAATGAAGCCTATGGATTGAGTGGAATGTAATAATAAAGGATGCAAGTCCTATATACATGTACTGTAGTTATTACCACGCATGAGATTCCCACATTGTAGCCTGTACATTGAATATATTCACTGATCATGTACTCTTCCTTGGCAAATAAAGGTGTGATTCAGGTATGAATCTCTGAGGCATTATTTTTCAGTCATATTAAACTTCATTATTTGATCCTGCATCTGCATGTATGTATTACAATTATATTCTTCAACAGTGTTTACCACTCCTGCTCCTGGGACATCAATGATTATTAATTGTAACTATGCAATAGACTAGAAACAAGATTGATTTTTAATCATATATTCAGTAAGAACTATGCATATCTAACTCCCTTCATCTGCATTAATCTGAGGAAACAGGATAGTATTTAAATGAGATACTTAATTTAAATCAGTTGAGAATGTGAAACGCTTTATTGAAAGAAGTTCATTATCCAGGTGTGATAAATGCATAGTACATGCATTATAATTATGATATTTGTAATATTACATTATAAATACAAGTTCAATCTGTACTTCAATACACATATGGGAACCAAGATGGCATAGCAGTTCAGACGTCTTTTGTCCTCGTCTTGTCGTGTCCTGTATATATATATATATATATTTACAACTTTTTTCACATTCATTATTTTAATTTTTCCATAAACTCATCTTCAAAACACTCTCCTGCAACCCGCCTCACCAATTTATATTTTAAAAAAGTATTATTTACCTCATAACTGTGGTCCTCCAAGAAGCTAGCCGGAGGCTCCAGGAGGCTGGCCAGAAACTAACCAGAAGCTAGCCGGGAGCTAGCCAGAAGCTAGCCAGAAGCTAATCAGAAGCTGGTTCAGAAGCTAGTTAGCTTCTCTGCTGGCAAATCGTTGGTGTTCAGCTAACCACGGTTTGTGGTCATCGGCTGTCCTTTGGCTCGAGAGTCTATCAGCAGTTTTGTACGGCGCAGCGCAGCGCAGCGCGGCTCGGAACGGAACATACCGGACCAGTTTTTCTCTCCATGTCCCTGGATTTCGACCGCTGGCTCTTGACTTTCATGCCTGGATCTCACAACTAGCTAGCTGCTACCCGTGTGTCTATCGGCTTTCGTCGATTCCGGAGCAAACATCAATTGATCCGGAGCTAGCCAGCTGAAGAGTTCCATCGATCGCTCCTGGGCTGCAGTCACCTATCCGGACCCGTTTTTGCTGCCTACGCGGAGCCCCACCGGGCCTTCACAGCTGGACTGCCGACGTTGTCTACCCGAGGGAGTTGTCCGGCTGGCTCCTCCGTCAGTTGTCTGGGCGCCCATCTGCGGCCTGCTAGCTGTTGGCCTTCTTATCGGCTGCTATCTGAATAGATAATCGGACAATTTATTTATTTATTTATTATTATTTATTTATTTTTCTTTTTGGGCCTCTATAACTATATCTATTGTTTTTATTTTTGTTGTTGTTGTGTGATTTAGATTAATCCCCTCTACCACAAGGAACCCCACTAATCTATTGACGGAACGCAAGAGGTGGCTAATAACAGACCTCCATCCTATGCTAACTTGCTACCGATGGCCTGGCTTGCTGTCTAAATTGCCGTGACCCCCAACCAACCTCTCCACTTACCGGACGCTTTTGATCACTCGACTAAACATGCCTCTCCTTAATGTCAATATGCCTTGTCCATTGCTGTTCTGGTTAGTGTTTATTGGCTTATTTCACTGTAGAGCCTCTAGTCCTGCTCACTATACCTTATCCAACCTATTAGTTCCACCACCCACACATGCAATGACATCTCCTGGTTTCAATGATGTTTCTAGAGACAATATCTCTCTCTTCATCACTCAATACCTAGGTTTACCTCCACTGTATTCACATCCTACCATACCTTTGTCTGTACATTATACCTTGATGCTATTTTATCGCCCCCCGAAACCTCCTTTTACTCTCTGTTCCAGACGTTCTAGACGACCAATTCTTATTGATTTTAGCCGCACCCTTATTCTAGGCAGTGCCTAGCTCCACTCCTATTCCCCAGGCGCTCTCTTTTGACGACTTCTGTAACCTTAATAGCCTTGGTTTCATGCATGTTAACATTAGAAGCCTCCTCCCTAAGTTTGTTCTATTCACTGCTTTAGCACACTCTGCCAACCCGGATGTTCTAGCTGTGTCGGAATCCTGGCTTAGGAAGACCACCGAAAATTCTGAAATTTTAATTCCAAACTACAACATTTTCAGACAAGATAGAACTGCCAAAGGGGGCGGTGTTGCAATCTACTGCAAAGATAGCCTGCAGAGTTCTGTCCTACTATCCAGGTCTGTACCAAAACAAATCGAACTTCTACTTTTAAAAATCCACCTCTCTAAAAACAAGTCTCTCACTGTTGCCGCCTGCTATAGACCACCCTCTGCCCCCAGCTGTGCTCTGGACACCATATGTGAACTGATTGCCCCCCATCTATCTTCAGAGCTCGTGCTACTAGGCGACCTAAACTGGAACATGCTTAACACCCCAGCCATCCTACAATCTAAACTTGATGCCCTCAATCTCACACAAATTATCAATGAACCCACCAGGTACCTCCCCAAAGCCTTAAACACGGGCACCCTCATAGATATCATCCTAACCAACTTGCCCTCTAAATACACCTCTGCTGTCTTCAACCAAGATCTCAGCGATCACTGCCTCATTGCCTGCATCCGTAATGGGTCAGCGGTCAAACGACCTCCACTCATCACTGTAAAACGCTCCCTGAAACACTTCAGCGAGCAGGCCTTTCTAATCGACCTGGCCGGGGTATCCTGGAAGGATATTGATCTCATCCCGTCAGTAGAGGATGCCTGGATATTTTTTTTTAAATGCCTTCCTAACCATCTTAAATAAACATGCCCCATTCAAGAAATGTAGAACCAGGAACAGATATAGCCCTTGGTACTCCCCAGACCTGACTGCCCTTAACCAACACAAAAAAAAGCCGAGGCTAGCTTTTTCAAGCAGAAATTTGCTTCCTGCAACACTAACTCAAAAAAGTTCTGGGACACTGTAAAGTCCATGGAGAATAAGAACACCTCCTCCCAGCTGCCCACTGCACTGAAGATAGGAAACACTGTCACCACTGATAAATCCACCATAATTGAGAATTTCAATAAGCATTTTTCTACGGCTGGCCATGCTTTCCACCTGGCTACTCCTACCCCGGTCAACAGCACTGCACCCCCCACAGCAACTCGCCCCAGCCTTCCCCATTTCTCCTTCTTCCAAATCCGTTCAGCTGATGTTCTGAATGAGCTGCAAAATCTGGACCCCTACAAATCAGCCGGGCTAGACAATCTGGACCCTTTCTTTCTAAAATTATCTGCCGAAATTGTTGCCACCCCTATTACTAGCCTGTTCAACCTCTCTTTCGTGTCGTCTGAGATTCCCAAAGATTGGAAAGCAGCTGCGGTCATCCCCCTTTTCACTCTTGACCCAAACTGCTACAGACCTATATCTATCCTACCATGCCTTTCTAAGGTCTTCGAAAGCCAAGTCAACAACCAGATTACCGACCATTTCGCTTCTCACCATACCTTCTCTGCAATGCAATCTGGTTTCAGAGCTGGTCATGGGTGCACCTCAGCCACGCTCAAGGTCCTAAACGATATCTTAACCGCCATCGATAAGAAACATTACTGTGCAGCCGTATTAATTGATCTGGCCAAGGCTTTCGACTCTGTCAATCACCACATCCTCATCGGCAGACTCGACAGCCTTGGTTTCTCAAATGATTGCCTCGCCTGGTTCACCAACTACTTCTCTGATAGAGTTCAGTGTGTCAAATCGGAGGGTCTGCTGTCCGGACCTCTGGCAGTCTCTATGGGGGTGTCACAGGGTTCAATTCTTGGACCGACTCTCTTCTCTGTATACATCAATGAGGTTGCTCTTGCTGCTGGTGAGTCTCTGATCCACCTCTACGCAGACGACACCATTCTGTATACTTCTGGCCCTTCTTTGGACACTGTGTTAACAACCCTCCAGGCAAGCTTCAATGCCATACAACTCTCCTTCCATGGCCTCCAATTGCTCTTAAATACAAGTAAAACTAAATGCATGCTCTTCAACCGATCTCTACCTGCACCTACCCGCCTGTCCAACATCACTACTCTGGACGGCTCTGACTTAGAATACGTGGACAACTACAAATACTTAGGTGTCTGGTTAGACTGTAAACTCTCCTTCCAGACCCATATCAAACATCTCCAATCCAAAGTTAAATCTAGAATTGGCTTCCTATTTCGCAACAAAGCATCCTTCACTCATGCTGCCAAACATACCCTTGTAAAACTGACCATCCTACCAATCCTCAACTTTGGCGATGTCATTTACAAAATAGCCTCCAATACCCTACTCAACAAATTGGATGCAGTCTATCACAGTGCAATCCGTTTTGTCACCAAAGCCCCATATACTACCCACCATTGCGTCCTGTACGCTCTCGTTGGCTGGCCCTCGCTTCATATTCGTCGCCAAACCCACTGGCTCCATGTCATCTACAAGACCCTAAAGTCCCCCCTTATCTCAGCTCGCTGGTCACCATAGCATCTCCCACCTGTAGCACACACTCCAGCAGGTATATCTCTCTAGTCACCCCCAAAACCAATTCTTTCTTTGGCCGCCTCTCCTTCCAGTTCTCTGCTGCCAATGACTGGAACGGACTACAAAAATCTCTGAAACTGGAAACACTTATCTCCCTCACTAGCTTTAAGCACCAACTGTCAGAGCAGCTAACATATTACTGCACCTGTACATAGCCCACCTATAATTTAGCCCAAACAACTACCTCTTTCCCTACTGTATTTCATTTATTTATTTATTTTGCTCCTTTGCACCCCATTATTTTTATTTCTACTTTGCACATTCTTCCATTGCAAATCTACCATTCCAGTGTTTTAATTGCTATATTGTATTTACTTTGCCACCATGGCCTCTTTTGCCTTTACCTCCCTTATCTCACCTCATTTGCTCAGATCATATATAGACTTGTTTATACTGTACTATTGACTTTACTCCATGTGTAACTCTGTGTCGTTGTATGTGTCGAACTGCTTTGCTTTTTATTGGCCAGGTCGCAATTGCAAATGAGAACTTGTTCTCAACTTGCCTACCTGGTTAAATAAAGGTGAAATAAAATAAATAAATAAATATGATGTGCATTATAAAAAGAGGAAGAAAGACGAGGTGGGGAGAGAGGTGTATGAGGCAGAAAGGAAATAGGTAAGAACAGCGACAGACAGCATATGATTAATGAATTACAGTGCTACCCTAATATTCTCTCAGTTCATCACAATTGCGGTGTCTCCTAACCAGCATTGGGCCCCCAGTTGACCTGAAGGTTATCTTAAGAGTGGGTGTGGTGCTGATGACGGGACTGGCTTCATGAGAGACAGATGGATAGAGAGAGAGCATGGAAGAGGGAAAGGCATGAGATGGGAACAACAACAATTTGATGCAAGTTTGGGAGGGGTGCTAATAGCTGAACAACAGACTATTCAACCTTTACTAAAGAATAATAGCTGAGCTTGGTGTGAAAACCCCTCCTATCACAGACCAGATTTCCCCTAACGACAAGGGGTAGCTTGCTACTCAATGTAATAAAGTAATAACTTTTCAAATAAGTTACCTAACACGTTATGTTGGCTGACATGTATGTGCCGGTATGTTAGCTAGCTACCTAACGTTAGTAGTCATACATCAAACGTGCCAGTATATTAGCTATAGGCTATCTAAATACCCCCCAAAAAATTGCATTCTCAATGGACATTTGGGTGCTTTCGTAAATTCACTCTGGCTATCTATAGGCTGGACAATAGAACGAGTCAAAATTCACCCAAGGCTAAAAGACGGTTTAGAACGTTGGCTAAGTTGGAACACTAGTGCGAGCCCATAACAAATGAATGGAATCGAAACATTCGCAGAGCCTGTTTTGACTGGAGTGCCGCTTAGAATTCCATTTCGCCTAATGGCACAAAAAATGTATCCCTTACTTTACCACTACTATCTGTCCGTCGGAAGAAACTGGAAAAAAACAACTTGTGTAGAAAGTCAACATCCGCAACTCAATGGTGTCAACTGTTGTCTGCGTAATGAGAAAGTTGGGAAAAAATTTAAACTTCGGACTATTTCTGGTCTAGCAATCGATGACAAACGAGCTCGCTACCCAGACTTACAAGAGGAGATTTTCCTGATTAAAATGGTGCCCGACTTGAAAAAAACGAAATATGCAGTGAGATATTTGGTGAAATAAACCGGCATGCCTCTCCATAGGAAAACAAAGAGGGGAGCTCAGCGTTCCAAGGATGGAATGTTGTCGAGCGCTGGAAAGGTTAAGTGTGTGCTCCTAATCTCAGCTCGTTACCTGTATAAAAGACACCTGGGAGCTAAAAATCTTTCTGATTGACAGGGGGTCAAATACTTATTTCCCTCATTAAAATGCAAATCAATTTATAACATTTTTGACATGCGTTTTTCTTGATTTTTTTGTTATATTCTGTCTCTCACTGTTCAAATAAACCTACCATTAAAATTATAGACTGATAATTTCTTTGTCAGTGGGAAAACGTACAAAATCAGCAGGGGATCAAATCCTTTTTTTCCCTTACCGTAACTATATCTCTGAATGTGTACATTTCACAATGATGGAGTTTGCATCTAATTCCTGTATAAAATGAGTAAATGTAACACTATATGTGAAATTATGTAATGTGATGTTAAACCTTTAATGTGAGAGAGTTGCATTCCCTTTAAAGTTTAACTAAGTCATTGGCCCGCCCCCGTGAGCACAGACATGATCAGGCGTCATGGAACTGCCCTCTTCTACTGTTACGAATAAAAGCCCCTCCTAAGAAAATCCTCTCCAGACTAAGCAAACCCACAGCAAGAGGTTGTGAATAGTTAAGACCATGCATACCTCGGTGTAAGCTAAGGTGGCACAGGTTTGAGTACCAAGACTAGAAAACCATACCATGTGGAGCATTGGCTACAAGGCTAGAAATGGTTAAACTCTGAGACTATCGATCCCTACAGAATTAGAGCAAATCATAGATACTAATTACTAGTCTGCAGCTAGAAATTATGTAAACCTGGGATGCGAATACTGACAACTGCCAAAACATCTATTATTTAAGAACATTTCTGAATGGTACTCTGAAGTTTCCATTCTGAAGTATCCAGTGTCATGACGTTGCCCTATTTGGGTACAGAAAGCGCCATCCCCCTCTCCCTGTCTCCTACACCCAGGCTGCTGTGGTCAGAGAGAGGTCAAAAATTCCTGGAGGAGATTATCTCCTCATGGCCACAGTATAGAGACAGAGTGAATCTTCATAGAGAACAAAGGAATTTCTTCCACCTCACAGAACTATTGAACCAAGCAACATTTATGTTCTGGAGAAGGTATAAAAGATCGGTGAAGAATCCAGCTATGAACTGGTCCGTTTGGTACAATTTTGTGAAACTCATGAGAGACAATACGGCCACATTACCATAACGCTGTTTATATAATAACCTCAGATATCAGGCTACATCTAATTGTTGTATAAGATGAATGAGTGAGGATGTTACTGTTAGTGAAATTGTGTAATGTGATTTTGGACTGTTTAATGAAGGAAACTCCAATTCCCTTTGGAGTTGAACAATCAGAGGACCACCCATGAGCCCAGTTACGCTCGGTCATCCTGGGACAGGCCCTTTTCTGCAACTAAGAATATAACCCCCACATTGAGAATTTCTCAACAGACCATGTTGCTCTCAATTACGAGAGGACAAAGGTTGCAGACCAGCTTACCTCAATAACGAGTGGGCCAAGGTTTGAGACAAGACTGCTGAATCTTTTAACCATCCCACGTGGTTAACCTCTCTGGGGTAGGCGGGACGCTTGCGTCCCACATGGCCAATAGCCAGGGAAAATGCAGAGTGCCAAATTCAAATACATTTCTATAAAAATCTAACTTTCATTAAATTACACATGCAAGATAGCAAATTAAAGCTACACACGTTGTGAATCCAGCCAACATGTCAGATTTCAAAAAGGCTTTTCGGCCAAAGCATAAGATGCTTATCTGATGATAGCACAATAGTAAACAATTAGAGGGTAGCAGATTTCAACTCTGCAGGCAGTACACAAAACGCAGAAATAAAATAAAAATCATGCCTTACCTTTGACGAGCTTCTTTTGTTGGCACTCCTATATATCCCATAAACATCACAAATGGTCCTTTTGTTCGATTCATTCCGTCGCTATATATCCAACATGTCCATTTATTTGGCGCGTTTGATCCAGAAAAACACTGCTTCCAACTTACGCAACGTCGCTGCAAAATATCTCAATAGTTACCTGTAAACTTTGCCAAAACATTTCAAACTACTTTTGTAATACAACTTTAGGTATTTCTAAACGTATATAATCAATCTATTTGAAGACTGGATGATCTGTGTTCAATACAGGAGCAAAACAAACGGACGCTACTTTTCTGGTTACGCGCCTCTATCAAAAAGGTACACATGAAGTGACGTTCGTTCTGAGCTATGGTACTTCTTCATTACACAAAGGAAAAACCTCAACCAATTTCTACAAACTGGTGACATCCAGTGGAAGCAGTAGGAACTGCGGGAAAGAATTGGAATTCTGGATTCCCCATGAAAACGTATTGAAAAGACCTCGGAGTTTCGCCTGCTAAATAAGTTTTGTTATACTCACAGACATGATTCAAACAGTTTTAGAAACGAAAGAGTGTTTTCTATCCAATACTAATAATAATATGCATATATTAGGATCTGGGACAGAGTAGGAGGCAGTTCAGTTTGGGCACGCTATTTATCCAAAAGTGAAAATGCTGCCCCCTACCACAAACTGGTTAAACTCTTAGACTATCGATACCGACAGAATAAGAACAAGTCTTTGATATTAATTACTAGTCTGCAGCTAGGAATTCGTTATCATTGAACGCGAAGGCCGACAACCGCCCGAAACATCTATCCATAACGACATGAATGAATGTCACTCTGAACTATCCATTCTAACCATGACAGAGAGGGCGGACAAACTCTCCAACAGAAACAAACTTTTCAACAGAGACACCGACGACACACTGAGCATAAATATATATTTTTATTGCAATTGTTCCCGAATGAGTGAGTGTTCATGTGCAAAGGATTAGCATTTCAATTGTTATAATTATCAACTGTGTGTTGTCTTATCTCAGTCGACCCCCACTTCCCTTTTGTACACCAAGCCACGATGCCGGGTTAGCCCACTAGGGAAACTCCATTATAATTTCCTTGTAACTATCTACTGCTTGTTTATGCATTTCTGTGAATTACTTCATTAGGAAATAAATAATTTTAAGACAATTGATGTATGGGTGACTCATAGTGAAGACTCGGTTCGTGCAGATAACCAACAATTTACGACGTTTGGAATGAGACTAACGTGAGGTTAAATAAAGAACAATTCATTAATCAATATCTGAAAAGTTATATTAGGAAAATTATAACTTTGTAATCTGAATATTTTCCTTGGTGCCCTGACTTCCTAGTTAATTACAGTTACATGATTAATCAGTTTAATCGCGTAATAATAATTACAGAGAGTTATTTGATAAAGATTAATCTTCAGTTTAATGATAGTAAAGACAAGACACCGGAAGTTGATCTTCAGGGAAACAGAAATAGAGAGAGAGACTAGGATGAATTCTCCAGCAGACAGACCGGATTCCAACAGAGAAAACAACAATGACATACACCGTAAATATGTACTTGAAATTATTCTCGAATGAGCGGCCGTTCATGTGTGAAGGATTAGCATTTTAATGTATAAAATAATAGACTGTGTAATGAATCCATTTTGTATTTCCCGCTCTTTCTCAGTCTCTTTCTTTCAACACCACACCCCCTTCCCTTTGTCCACCAAGCCGTCATATCAGTTTAGCCCACTCGGGAATCTTCCTTATCATTATTAGTAACCACTGTTTGTTGGTTTATGCATTTCTGTGATTATTTAGTTAGTTAGTAAATAAATCATTACGTCAATTGTTGTATGGATGATTTAAAGTAAAGGCTGGGTTTGTGCAGATAACCAACAATTTACAACGTTCAGATGAGACTGACGTGAGGTAAAGAATAATTCATTAATAGACGACTAATTGATCAGATATTAAAATATCTGAAGAGTCATATTCGGAAAAGTAGAATTTTGTAATCTGAAGATTTTCCGTGGCGCCCCAATTTACTAGTTAATTACATTTACGTGATGAGTTTAATAATGTAAAAATAATTACAGAGAATTGATTTGATAAAATAACAGTCTTCACCTTTAATGATGCCAAAGACATGACAAAATAGACTAGAAACATGATTTAAGTAAAGGCTAATTTGTAATTCATATATACGTAAAAGAAACAGTAGACCACACTTCCTATGCATATCTAACTCCATTCATCTGCATTAATCTGAGGACACAGGATAGGTGTAGTATTTCAGTGAGATACTTAATTTCAACCAGTGGAGAATGTGTAACGCTTTATTGAAAGTTCATTATCCAGGTGTTATAAATACATAATACATGCATTATAAATATTATAATTGTAATATAACATTATAAATACCATTTCAATCTGTACTTCAATGCACATATGGTGTGCATTATAAAAGAAGAGGAACAAAGAGGAGGTGGGGAGAGAGGAGTAGAAGACAGAAAAGGAAAGGGGTAAAACAGAGGAGCATGGAAGACAGCATATGATTTAATAAATTACACTGCTACCCTAATATTCTCTCAGTTCATCACAATTGCATAGTGTCTCTAGCAGTGTTTCCTAACCAGCCTTGGGCTCCCAGTCGGCCCAAATGTTATCTTAAGAGCGGTTGAGGTGGCGAAGACGGGAATGGCTTCCTCTCTCATACCTCATTGAACATTTGTCTACGAATAAGTAGAAATAAAAAAGTGAAAATAACTTCTTAGATTTGATGGAGACATTATACATCTTAGTACCTCATCAATTTATGATCTGTATCAATGTGCACGAGAGACAGGAGAGCAGCAACAAAGTATTTTTGCCGAGCAATGCAACGAAGCTGAATCATTCAGGCAATGATACCAGCAATATCTACACCCTGCAAAGACTCCCGAACTCTTTGCCATTGTACACTATGGCCCATTTCTTGGAGACTTCCTTTGACCATTCTAAATCCCACATGGGGGATCCTTGCCTTAATGGCCCAGACATTCTGGTCTAACTCTTCATCTGACATATCAGAATAGCATTCCCTGACAGACATATTGTGTTCTTTCATCATTTTAACTAACCGTTACACTGTCATGAAATATGACTATATATCGACTATGAAACAAATAGGACATGGCCTGCTTATGAGTTGCCATGAAAGAAAGTTAGTCAGGCTAGATGTGCCAAGCATATAGAGACATACCTCAAGAGACTTGCAGCTGTAATTGCTGCAAAATGTGTCTCTACAAAGTATTGACTTTGGGGGGGTGAACAGTTATGTAATCTCAAGTTTTCTGGTTTATTTGTCTTATTTCTTGTTTGTTTCACAATAAAAAATATTTTGCATCTTCAAAGTGGTAGGCATGTTGTGTAAATCAAATGATACAAACCCCCCAAAAATCAATTTTAATTCCAGGTTGTAAGGCAACAAAATAGGTCAAATGCCAAGGGGGTGCATACTTTTGTAAGACACTGTAAATGTTTTTGGTTTGCTTGAGAATAATAATTGCATGATTTATCATTCTACAGTATGTATGGATGTATGTAGTATGTAATATAGTAGGATGTTATGAAACAACACTGAATCGTAGGAGCTAACTACTAGCTATGTAGAGTTTGATGGAAGATCGCCCAGAGCTGCTTACCTGAGATGTCATCATCAGACAGTCCTTCGTAGGTGTCCACAATGACTTCCTTTGTCTCGGAAAGAAAGGCTAAACAGTATTGGCTGTAGCCAAGCTGACACTCAAAAAATGACCAAAATGGAGGGTGGTTGATAGCGAAATTAAATTAGTTTTGTTTTCAAATAAATTTTTTGTCCTCAAAATATATTTTTTCAGTAAATGCATAAAGTTTTGCGCTCTATTACAAAATATTTGATTGCAAAAAATTTTTTAAACTTGGATGCCTCGATTGAAAATAAAAAAATTGCTTTCAGAACAATTATTTTTTTATTGAAAAGAAGGTCGTTTTGCTCTTGACAAAATATACAAATATACCTCCATAGCATATAACAATGTGCCTGTGAATAACAAGATCTTCATACAAACTTGCTATGCAGAATTCTTGATGCACAACCGAAGGTGCTGCCACATCCTGCCAGCACACCCACAAGCGAGCCACTCAGGCAGAGAATGATGCGTGGAAGAGATGGGAGTAACAACAATTTGTTGTAAGTTGGGGATGGAGCTAATAGCTGAAAAATAGACTATTCAACCTTCACTAAAGAATAGTCTAATAGCAGAGCTAGGTGTGAAAAACTCCCTCCTTTCACAGACCAGATTTGTTCTAACGACCAAGCACTGATTATTCTTTTGGGTCCCAATGCACTACTGTGTCTCTAACTGACAATGAATGGGAAATATAAACCAAATAATAAACTGATAATTGTGCACAACTTCAAATGAAACAAGCAGGGAGCAGGTTTCGAACCCTCAACCTTTTTGAACGAAGTCCAGCGCACTGTCAACTGTGCACCAAAAGCCGCAGAGTCGATAAAGCCGTCCTTGCGGTAGCTAACTTGGAAATTGCTTTTCAAGTAAGTTACCATTATGTTGGCTGACAGTTTGTTAGCTACACTGTCCTTATGAACCACATAGCATATCATTACAGCAGTATGTACCGGTATGTTAGCTATCTACCTAATGTTAGTAGTTATACATCAAACTTGCCAGTATATTAACTATAGGCTATCTAAATACCCAACATTTTTTGACTTGATTATTCCTGTCATTCTTAGCTTAGCTAAATGGTTTAGTTGTGCGTTCTCAAAGGACATTCGGGAGCTTTCGTAAATTCGCTCTGGCAATCGACTCCGATTTCAGAGCACTCTCGTCTGAGTGTACCAGAGCGCATGGTAATGAATTTACGAGCACTCAACACCCATTGAATATGGCTGGTGTCAGTAAATGTTGGCAAAAAAGTGTCATTAAAAGTATTCCAGCAGCACAGTTACAGTCACCACGAAAACTGCATACCCAGCTCTGCTAGCACAAGTAAAATGGTCAGAGTGGTCTCATTTGTGTCTGGAAGTAGCAAGCTAGCCAACATTAGCTTGGATGCTTGACTGCCATTGTAAGGCCAGAACGCTCAACTGAATGGTCTGAATTTACAAATTGTCAATCTGACAACGCTCTGAATTTATGAGCGCAGGCACTCCAGATTGAATTTAAGAACACACCCAAAGTCAAAAAATGTCTAACTAGTAATTTGTTATGCGAACTAGCTAGCAAGCGGTTGAATAGCAACAGCAGCAAGTTCCGGTAGAGAAGTAGAGAAGGCAAGAGCAAGTACGCTCAAAAGTTCGGTCACACTACAATTAGGGTGTGGAAATGTTATGCACCTTAGATATTAATTTAGAATCCTCGAATCCTCTTATGCTGTAGCGTACTACCGACTGCCACGTTGTACAGTGCCATATTTTCCATTCCATCCTAACAGAAACCCTGAGGGATTCATTTTTAGTTTTTCTCCAAATAGAAACAACATAATGTTAATCAAATTAATTAAGCCAAATTTCTTGAAATCAGTCCCATATACTATGTTATTACAAAAAAAGTAAAACATTCTCTGGTAATGCCAATATGAAAGACTATCAAAGGCTTTTCAAAGATACCCTCTGGTGGTCAAAATAGCTTTAACTCGCAGAAAAAATTGCTAACAAATAAATAATGTGCCACAGAATGCTGCAGCAGCCCGCAAGGTGTGCTGCAGTTTGACACAACTTTTAAAGGAGGAACCATTGTACTTTTCCTGTCATCTCAGAGGTTTTATATCTCATTAGTATAGACCGTTATAATGGAACGTGCAAATACATTCAAAATGATTGTGGAACCCCTGATGTCTTCCGCTCAGAAAAGTTCTTGTTAGACTAGCCTGCTATGCCTTCCACCAACCAAGCAAAATATATCAGACCAACTTTGGTTCATGCTGTTGTGATGTTGGTTGTGGGTTGATGTCTCTTAGTATATGATGCATTAATCTTATAGGCCTGCAGATCCTATACAGCCAACAGTGCATGGGAATCTCCCTTCTGTAATGTACAGTCCTACTTCATCCCCTAATTGGGCTATGGTTTGAAATAAATAATATCTTCTTAATACCTTGTTAGTCTAGTAGTTACATTTGAGAAATAGCTTCATCCCCATTTAGTTCTGCAGTTAAACTGAAACAGTCTTAACACATTCTAAGTCTCATAGTTTTAAACAGAGGAGTCTACTGTAACTTTAGCTGCAGTGAGTTAGTGAGATTGAACTGTTTAGAAGACTCCTGACGACATTCAGCCATTTATAACACATCTAATGGCAGAGCTGTTTCACTCAAGGCTTTGGTTAATATCATGTCACTATTCTCTTCGCCTTACATTCTCTTTGTGTCAGAGAACAGATTTTAATATTTGTTTGTGATGTTCTCTTCCCAATTTCACCTATGTCTTTATTTCAAAGTTGGTCTAATTTGAGCACGGTTCATTCTACATAGTACATTTTTTTTAGGTGTCTGCTGTCGATTTAAATCTTATGATTGCAGAAATGTTCATTCTCAGCTCTCTCTCTCTCTTTCTGTGTGGGTGTTTGTCAGTGGAAGGGTTTGAATTGTGTCTGTGTGATTTGTGCCTGGGATTTTCACAGCTTCCTGGGGAGAGGAGTTGAGGGATAACGATAACAATTCTCCAAATCACCTCTGCGCTTTAGCCTCCTCAGTTCGTGGGTGGAAGGCCTCTCACTGATTACACTTTGTCTCTAGAAGAATTCATCACACTGTCCTCCTCCCTCTGCAAGAAGAAGAGTGATTCTGCCGTCGTCTCTCAAGGTGTGGGACGCAAGGAAACTTTGGAGATGCACGCTAATTGACAGTCATTTGTGATTTGGCGACGAGGCGATGGCGGGGGAGGAGAGTTTGGGGAGATGAGAGGCAATCTCTGCTCTGCATACCTCAGAACTGGAATAATTTAGAATAAAGTTTTCCACACTACAAGTTCAACAAACAAACAGCCTTTGAGGTGCAGTGAATCAACCAGGTCTCTTTTAAAGTCTTTCTAAGATTGCATTTTCCCTTGAATATTGGAGATAAATATAACTAGGCGATGAACTTGACGTATTACTTGTTTTTCAGTTATTTGATAGACTTTTATAGACATAGGTAGGACAATGTACACAGACTGCTGCTATTGACACCTGTGATTTGACCCATGTGGAGCCACACAGAGGAGCAACAGGAGGCTCTAACATACACACATATAGGAAAAGGTTAGCAGCAGGTGACCTCCACCTGCGCCACAATTGGCACTTCCAGTTTTGGCCAGTTCATTCAGTCTGAATCAGATAACTCAGTTCTGAGTAACCAAGGCAACACACACATACACACACTGCTCACATTGTATACACACATATGATGCATTTTGTTTTTTCACTTAAATGATTGTACCTGGTATGTACATGTCCCTCCATTTAGTATGATATATTATGTTACACTAGGTTACGTTTTGAATGGAATAGTGGCAGTACAATATTATACAAATTACAGGAATTATAGTATAATTGTCCTGGTCGAAGGAAGTCAGGTGCAGGAGAGCAGAGATGAGTGAACAGGCACACTTTAATCAGGCAGAGGAAAAGAGCCGGACGCAACTGCGTCACAACTCTCTGGCCCAAGGAAAAAGCGGTAGCGCACAAATCACACAAATAGGTACAAAACCACGGGTTACAACAATACCCGGCGCAAAACCAGCCTGAAGCGTAACACACGTAACGAACGAACAATACCACACACAGACATGGGGGAACAGAGGAACCAGGTGTGTGGGAAAACAAGACAAAACAAATGGAAAATGAAAGGTGGAGCGGCGATTGCTAGAAGACCGGTGACGTCGACCACCGAACGTCGAACGCCACCCGAACAAGGAGAGGGACCGACTTCGGGGGGAGTCGTGACAATAATACATCTTACCCGGTTATGAAATATCATGCGAATTGGGTGATGTAACTTATCATACATCTTGGAGGATATGTAGTATTATAAGTCTTTCTCTCATTCCAGGCTGCTCGAGGCATTATTACAACAAAGGAGAATTACAAGAATTTTGTTGCTGGTTAGGAGAATTTACGTAAAAGGTTAGAACTAATACCAAAGGTTAGGAAAATGTAAGTAGCTGTTTAGGTGAACTAGGTTAAGGTTAGAAAAAGGGTTAAGGGAAGGGTTAGCTAAAATGTTGCAATTGTCCTTGACACAACTCAAACATGCAACTTTTGGAATGCTAGACGATCGCCCACCCTCCCTGATCCAACCACCCTACTTTTGTTTCTGTCTTAAGTAATCATGCCATTATTGCATTGTAATGTAATGTAATTTATCAAATGTAATGGAAGTGGTAAAATAGCCTTCCGTGCTAGCCGCGTCCCCTCATATCATCGCCGTTCCTCCTGCGCTATCTCCACCTGCATCCATGGCAGGGTCTTGTCCCCTGCCATTACCTCCTCCCAGGTCCAGGATGTCCTTCACTCATCTTTCTCCCAGGCCCAGGATGTCCACTCCTCTTGAACACGGTGCTTGGTCTTTTAATGTGGGATCTTCTGTCAAGTTCGTTATAAGAATGTACGCATACCACGCTGCGCCTTGTTCCGATCCTTATAACGAACGTGACACCTACATAACACTGTCAAAGCCCATATTTGTTTTATTGAGTTTTTTCCCTGCCGTGAGGTTTCCTTTTGTTTGAAAGTTTGTTTCTTAAATCCTTTGTTGTTGTTGTAATGAATTCTTTACAATCATGTTTTTTTCATCCAGTTTAAAATAAGCATTAGGACCATCATAATCATATAAGCCAGATGGACCTATCACATACATGCCCTTATATCAGTCATCAGTCAAAAAGAGGGCGTTCCCGAAATCTGCTTCTGCATTCATCCCAGTCATCAGCAAATTATGGAATTTCTTGTGGAATAACGATGTCGTATCCCTCCAACAAAGTTCCAGACACTTGTAGAATCCATGCTAAGGCGAATTGAAGCTGTTCTGGCGGCTCATACAGGCCCAACTCCCTATTAAAACACTTTATGTTTGTGTTTCCTTTATTTTGGCAGTTACCTATAAATATTGAGCTATGCCTGTTGTGAAGGCATTGCTGGTTATCAGTGAGTCCAGGTGCAATGGATTCTCTCACTATCATCTTGCTTCACAAGGGAGAAAGGGACTCTTCTGTTCTCAATATTGACTGACACACACGCACACACACACAAAAGCATGTGCAGACGCACGCACACACACACACGCACGCATTCACACACCATCCCTAACAGTGATCAACAATCAGTTTCTCAGCCTCTCTTACGGGGTCTTCCTCACATCAACCCTTTCTCTCTCTTCTTCAATGCTCCTCTCTCTCTCTCTCTCTCTCTCTCGTTCTCTTTTCTCTCCCTCTCTCTCTTTCTCCTCTTTATTTCTCTCTCTCTCTCTCTCTCTCTCTCTATCTACCTCTCTCTTTCTCCCCTTTCTTTCCTCCCTCTCTCTCTCTCTCTCTCTCTCTCTCGCTCTCTCTCTCTCTCTGTCTCTCTCCTCTCTCTTTCTCCACTTTCTTTCCTCCCTCTCTCTCTCCCTCTCTCTCTCTTTCTCTCTCTCGCTCTTTTTTTCTCTGTATGGCACCATGCCCACCCCTTCACTCCAGAAACACAGACTCGTTATTGGCCACATCAGAATGTTGTAGTGGCTCACAGCATGGAGAGATCAGATATCATGGTGTTGCTGTTACAGATGTCATGTCCAGGGATGTGTTGCTGTTGCAGGTGTGATGTCCAGCACTGTGTTGCTGTTGCAGGTGTAATGTCCAGGGATGTGTTGCTGTTGCAGATGTAATGTAATGTGACGAGATCAGAGATCACGCTGTTGATGCTGTCGATGTAATGTGGAGAGATCTCTCCATGCTGTGAGCCACTACAACACTCTGATGTGTCCAATAACGAGTGTGTGTTTCTGGGGTGTCGGGGTAGCTTGGAAGCTGGGTGGACATGGAGCCATACAGAGAGAGAGAGAGAGAGAGAGAGGTTGAGAAACCTATCCAACCAAAAACATAGAGACCCAGAAAATCTGAGCCTATGTCTTCGCTATGGTGAATCACTATAACAATACGGAAATACACTACGGAAAAGGAAGGAACAGCACATTAGAAATCAACTCAATGTAATTGAAGAATCCATAGAATCTAAATACTTCTGCGAAAATGTTATGACTCTTAACAAACAACAACACTAAGAGTTATCTATCCCAAACGGAGATGTATGGACAAACCACTTCTCCAATCTTTGTGGCGCTATAACAAAGAACAAACAGCTAAAACATATACATGATCAAATACAAATCTTAGAATCAACTATTAAAGACTACCAGAACCCATTGGATTCTCCAATTACATTGAATGAACCACAGGACAAAATACAAACCCTCCAATCCAAAAAGGCCTGTGGTGTTGATGGTATTCTAAATGAAATGATAAAATATACAGACCACAAATTTCAATTGGCTATAAATCAAATCAAATACTTCAACTCTTTAACACCGTCATCAGCTCTGACATCTTCCCCAATATTTGGAACCAAGGACTGATCACCCCAATCCACAAAAGTGGAGACAAATTTGACCCCAATAACTAACGTGGGATATGCGTCAACAGCAACCTTGGGAAAATCCTCTGCATTATCTTTAACAGCAGACTCGTACATTTCCTCGGCCAAAACAATGTACTGAGCAAATGTCAAATTGGCTTTTTACCAAATTACCGTACAACAGACCACGTATTCACCCTGCAAACAAACAACCCAAAACAAAGGCAAAGTTCTCTCATGCTTTCTTGATTTAATAGAATCTGAAGTCAAATGTCTACTGTTTGCTGATGATCTGGTGCTTCTGTCCCCAACCAAGGAGGGCCTAAAGCAGCACCTAGATCTTCTTCACAGATTCGGTCAGACGTGTGCCCTGACAGTAAGTCTCAGTAAGACAAAAAATAATGTTGTTCCAAAAAAGGGCCAGTTCCCAGGGACACACACAAAATCTATCTAGACACCTGTAAGTGTGCTGAGAGTAGGGAAGCAAGTTCAGGGAGTGAGTGTTTTAATAAATAAACGTAACATAATACTAAACACAAAAAACCCACAAACATGACACAGAAAAATAAACAATGGGGAAGGAACGAAAGGGAGTGAAATATATAGGGAAGGTAATCAGGGAAGTGATGGAGCCCAGGTGAGTCTGATGACATGCATGTGCGCGTAATGATGGTGACAGGTGTGCCCCATAACGAGCAGCCTGGTTACCTAGAGGCCGGAGAGGGAGCACACGTGACAGTACCCCCTCCCCGACGCGCGGCTCCAGCCCCAGGACGCAGACCAAAATGACGTTCCAGGTGATCATTGACTGTGCTACTGCAGGTTAGATGATATAGACAGTGACTGTACTACTGCAGGTTAGCTGATATAGACAGTGACTGTACTACTGCAGGTTAGATGATATAGACAGTGACTGTACTACTGCAGGTTAGATGATATAGACAGTGACTGTTCCACTGCAAGTACTGTATAATAGAAACAGCTAATACTTACTTTGCCCAAGAGTCGGCATCTGTTACATGATTTTCTGCTGCCTAGAACCCCCTAGAGAGAGTGATTCACTATATACTGTATATCATTAGTGATAGTACTTACTTTTCCCTAAGAGTATATGAAATACTTTTTGAGTGTATTTTAGTGATTGTTTGCTGTCTGTTCCCCACAGAGAAGGTGGGGGGAGGGGGCTGGTGGGGAATTTGCAATATATCACAGTCTTTGCCTGAGATGAAGTATAAGTGTTAATGTAATCTGTGTGAAGAAACTATAGTACCCTGGAGACTGAGGGAGTGAAAATGCTGAAACAGCACTTTGAACATGCAAGCAGGTATGTATTTGGGTTTTCACTAGCTGAGCTTGAGGGTTGTGAATATAAAATGAGACCATTTTTGGTGCGCTGGGGAGTACACTGCAAAAGTGAAATATAATCAAGCCTAAGTACAGTATCTTATATTGAGTGATAATTCACTTCATAAATATATTTAGATTTTTTTTACCCAGTTAAATTATCTAAAGTCATTGGCTGATAATATTGCTTATTTTAACCTAAAAAAGGCTTAATACAAATAAAGTATTTTATTAAAAGATATTTTTCAAAATATTTCAGATAAAATATCTAGAACAATATCTTGAAATAACATAAATTACTTGTAATTAGCCTTTTTTAGGTTAAAATAAGCAACATTATCTTCCAGTGATGTCAGATAATTTAGCTGTGTAAAAAACAACATTATTTTCTGTGAATTATCACTCAATATAAGAAATATAGGCTAGCTCTTAGATTTCACTTTTTGCAGTGTAGTTATTAAATCGAAGAAAAAAAATTCCTCTATATGGTGTGACCACTGCGGGTTACTCCTGTTAAACATACCAAATGTTCATAATTTCACAGACAGCTGCTCAATTTAATCTCAACCTGATGTACAGTCATAATCATCCCAGACATCCCAACCTAATTGTTGAGAAATATGACCCGTCACGGTTGTGCTATTGAATTGACATATGTCCAATGCATAAAACATGACACAAGTACATTGACATATTGACATCACCACTCTTAGATGGCGGTTTGGTTACCATACAATCACAAGGGATATCACGAATAGACGGTTCTACCAAACATATTCATAACTAACCCAAGATAGTTAGTCTTTGTCATTTATAGTTCGAGAAAATGAAGCATAGTGAGCAGAAAAAGTAGCATAGTGGGCAGAAAAATAAGCGTAGTGGGCAGAAAATTAATAGAAAATAGAGGAAAGAGACAGATGGATCAGGGAAAAGTGTATATATATGTATATGTATATATATATATATATATATATATATGTGTGTGTGTGTGTGTGTGTGTGTGTGTGTGTGTGTGTGTGTATATATATATATATATATATATATATATATGCATGTGTGGGCACACGCTTCTGTGTGTGTTTACAGGAAGTGTGCCTGCCTGCCTGTGCACTGGTGTGCCTCATTATGAGCAGTGTAACAGTGGGTTTGATTATTCCACCACTATGATAGACACACACCAAGTCTAGTAGTAACATGTTTCCAAGGCTACTACCCCTCCTCTTCCTTCATCCAATAAATAGAGACCTCATTGGTAAACATATGGTAATTTGGAATGGTTCATTAACATGTTAAGATACATATTAAATGATACCCTATACCATTCAAAGCATTACATTTTTTTATTTTGTAGTCAAAGCAGTATTCTAAATACACTTGATCAATAAAGCCTAACAATTGAATGGCAATTAACTCTCTGCAGTTACTAATGCCTAATACTCAAGGACAAAGGTAATCAAACCTTAGTCGGGTCTTTTCATTTGTGTTCAGTAGTTAAAGGATACTCAGATAATTAGCCTCAAGTAAATCTGCTGTAGCAGTGTCCTCTGTTGATTTGACATCCTTATAGGGGGCTGATTACTGATTTCACTAGTACTTCCAAAGCAGCCTTTCTCTTCAGATGGAATGGACAAAAAGGTATTTCGGTTTTTGAGGTTGTGCAGATGAGTTTGGAGAAGAGGACCCTTGTAGCATTGAAAGCCCTCCCTCCCTCCCTCTCTCTGTGTGTGTGTGTGTGTGTGTGTGTGTGTGTGATAGAGTCCAGATCCTCTCAAGGCAGAGAGCTGGAAGAACCTCAATTCAGCTCCTGTAATGAACCTTAAGGCCTTGCCAGATTGACAGTGTGTGTGCACCCTGTGTGTGTCAGACTGACAGTGATGGCATGAAAATTGCCTTTGACCATGTTTCCGTGCCTCTGCTTGCTCCCACACACACTGACGAGCCACGAGAGACAATCGGGTGTGTACGCCTGGCTGCTTAAGATGCTTGACGTTCCACTCTGTGAAAAGAAAGGAGAATATATCTGCACGCTGTGTAGTCGTTAATACACTCTTCTGACTACTGTGGATCTTAGATGTGGGTTTGAATGTACAAATATTTCACCTCTTTGTACATATTTTAATATCCTTCGCAATTATTAAATCTTATGGATTTCCTTTTACAATCATAGACTGGAGCTTTTTGCTGCCTAGAGCATTATCTACCTCTGTGCTTCACTAGACAGCCTATCACCCACGTAGACAGATATTCAGATATTCATATGTGTGTAAATACATAATAGGGTTGTTTTCTGCCTGTTTTGTAGGGGGATTTAAAGTGCTGAACTTATATGTGAAATATGCAACTCTTTTAATCTGTTTATCCATTCATCAAGAGAGAGTGAAAGGAACAGTAGCTGCTGCTAGTTTGTATGCCAGTCAAGATATTAAAAGGTAATTTGAGCCTGAATTTCACACGCATATGTTTTAAAATTAACATCAAAGTCACCTTTAAACTCAAGGGCTTGTTCCAGGACTTCTCAGTCACAGATTTAGGGCCTGGGCACTTCCAGAGAGTCGTTTAAAATTATTAACATTGTGTATTAGTCCCCTGAAAGGTCAATTTATCAAGCCGCTGTTTTATAAGGTCGCTGTACCACTTTAGGTAAATTCCACTTCTGAATGATGATCAGGCTGAACCATTAGGTTCCAACTCGTACTGTTCCCTCCAGACTTGTCTCTGCCCACATACATACAAGCACTCACTCTCACACACATACACAGGCACGCACGCATACGTACATACTCACACACACACACACACACAGAATTTCCATTGCTTTCCCACAGGTAATGCAGGATATGACACTCTCAGAATAATCTGAACCTTACAGTGACAGAGTAGGGGAAAATTAGAGTTATTTTGAGGTATTATTGCAGATGTAATCTCCTTCCAAAATTCTACTGAACTGGAAAGCATGCAGCTTCCAATATTTCATGTTATGAATAGCAGAGGTTTACAGGGGAGTGTGTCCTTGAAAAAAATGTTTACAGAGGTATCACAGCTAAAGTCCACAACTATAGTTCATACAATCAATAGTAGTAATGACAATGGGAAAATATTTAACCACCTAGAGTTGGTTGATGCACTGGTGTTACATAACAAAACAATACCCATCAAAATCCGTCAGGTTAAGATAAAGATATATGGATTTTTTGTCACCGCATCCACCAGTGTCGCACTTCCGCATCTGCAGTGAAAGGTGGCAGAGCTAAAGTGGTGTTTGTCAGTCTTCTCACGTAAACAAACGTCTGTAACATTTGACCTACAAACTATTACCACTCTATGCAAAGGGGGGACTCTCATGAACATGATGTGGTTCTCGGTTTTGCTCTACGACCCCCAAAAGTGCCAGGAGACTCGTCTGAAGTCGGTACCGTCGATGTCTGTTTGGTAGCATCCGAACCGTTTAGGCTGCAAACTAATGGGAACCCACTGTGGAAAGGGGATATTCTCACAAACACGTTCTATGTTTTGCTCAATGACCCTCACAAGTGTCACAGTACTCTTCTGACGGTAAACGATACCGGTTTTAAAAAAGAGAATGGAAGGGCCTCTCAAAGGGTGCACCAGTCTAAGGCACTGCATCACAGTGTTGTGGCATCACTACAGCCTGGGGTTCGATGCCTGTGTTATTACCGGCCGTGACCGGTAGTCCTATAGGGCGGCGCACAATTGGCCAAGCGATTAGGAGAGGGTTTGGGTTAGGAAAGGGTTTGGCCTGGGGGGAGCTTTACTTGGCTCATTGGGTTCCTTGTGGTGGGCTGGGTGCCCGAAGGCTGACTTCGGTCGTCAGCTGAATAGTGGTGCAACTCTGACACATTGGTGCAGCTATCTTCTTGGTTGAGTGGGTGTTAAGAAGCATGATTTGGTGGGTCATGTTTTGGAAGACGCATGACTCAACCTTCGCCTCACCCGAGCCCGTTCGGGAGTTGCAGCGATGAGACAAGATTGTAATCACGAAATTGGAGATAAAAAGGTGTAAAAATTACAACAAAAAAACACTAATGGAAGTATGAAGGTAGTTTTGTGCCTACCCCCAAAAATTGCTTAAATATGTGTAAAAAAACAAACAAAATATTTCCTGAGTTTTTTTTGCCATTTCTGAGTGTGTTATTCAATGCCTTTTATGGACTTTGGATGTAAATGCCAAAATCAATATTTTATTAAATAATTACATTATACTCTTATACCTGAAGGGTTCCTTAAATTAAAAATCAAATAGCTAATATGCATAGATTGACCATCTTAAAACTATTCCATATGTCAGCTTAGCACCGTTAGTGCATTCATCTTAATATGAATGCACAAACTGTAAGTCGCTCTGGATAAGAGCATCTGCTAAATTACTCAAATATAAATCACAGCAGAGACACCAGGAATAAAAATGAAGAATTATGGAGAGCAAAAAGAAAAAACACATAGCAAGAGTTAGTAAATGAGGAAAACAGTTGAAAAAGCACTTTGTTTTAATTAAATATTGATTAAGGAGTAGAGTTGGGGTCAGCAACACTCCCTCTACTATTCTTCATTTAGGACTTTAGGAAGTTTTTATTTGTATCATTTGTATAACATCCATAAAACCATTTTGTGCTCCTGATTCAATCATGTGTGATCCTGATTCAAGCCCTTACTTATGCCCAGTGGGTTCATTATAGCCAATTATAATGACAAATATTTTCTTAAAGTAATTTGCTCTTTTCTACTTTGCATGGTTATTGAATTACTTCATTTATTTTAGCTACACTCTCTCTCGCTGACTCTCTCTCTCTCTCTGACTCTCTCTCTAACTCTCTTTCTCTCTCTCTCTAACTCTTCTCTCTCTGTAACTCTCTTTCTCTCTGACTCTCTAACTCTCTTTCTCTCTCTCTCTCTGACTCTCTCTCTCTCTTTTCTCTCTCTCTCTCTCTCTGACTCTCTAACTCTCTCTCTTTTCTCTCTCTCTCTGACTCTAACTAACTCTCTCTCTCTCTGACTCTCTCTCTAACTCTCTTTCTCTCTCTAACTCTTCTCTCTCTGTACCTCTCTTTCTCTCTGATTCTCTAACTCTTTCTCTCTCTCTCTCTCTCTCTCTCTCTCTCTCTCTCTCTCTCTCTCTCTCTCTCTCTCTCTATCTCTCTCTCTCTTTATTTTTTTTATTTTTATTTCACCTTTATTTAACCAGGTAGGCAAGTTGAGAACAATTCCTCATTTACAATTGCGACCTGGCCAAGATAAAGCAAAGCAGCTTGACAGATACAACGACACAGAGTTACACATGGAGTAAAACAAACATACAGTCAATAATACAGTATAAACAAGTCTATATACGATGTGAGCAAATGAGGTGGGAAGGGAGGTAAAGGCAAAAAAAGGCCATGGTGGCAAAGTAAATACAATATAGCAAGTAAAACACTGGAATGGTAGATTTGCAATGGAAGAATGTGCAAAGTAGAAATAAAAATAATGGGGTGCAAAGGAGCAAAATAAATAAATAAATTAAATACAGCAGGGAAAGAGGTAGTTGTTTGGGCTAAATTATAGGTGGGCTATGTACAGGTGCAGTAATCTGTGAGCTGCTCTGACAGTTGGTGCTTAAAGCTAGTGAGGGAGATAAGTGTTTCCAGTTTCAGAGATTTTTGTAGTTCGTTCCAGTCATTGGCAGCAGAGAACTGGAAGGAGAGGCGGCCAAAGAAAGAATTGGTTTTGGGGGTGACTAGAGAGATATACCTGCTGGAGCGTGTGCTACAGGTGGGAGATGCTATGGTGACCAGCGAGCTGAGATAAGGGGGACATTACCTAGTAGGGTCTTGTAGATGACATGGAGCCAGTGGGTTTGGCGATGAGTATGAAGCGAGGGCCAGCCAACGAGAGCGTACAGGTCGCAATGGTGGGTAGTATATGGGGCTTTGGTGACAAAATGGATTGCACTGTGATAGACTGCATCCAATTTGTTGAGTAGGGTATTGGAGGCTATTTTGTAAATGACATCGCCAAAGTCGAGGATTGGTAGGATGGTCAGTTTTACAAGGGTATGTTTGGCAGCATGAGTGAAGGATGCTTTGTTGCGAAATAGGAAGCCAATTCTAGATTTAACTTTGGATTGGAGATGTTTGATATGGGTCTGGAAGGAGAGTTTACAGTCTAACCAGACACCTAAGTATTTGTAGTTGTCCACGTATTCTAAGTCAGAGCCGTCCAGAGTAGTGATGTTGGACAGGCGGGTAGGTGCAGGTAGAGATCGGTTGAAGAGCATGCATTTAGTTTTACTTGTATTTACGAGCAATTGGAGGCCACGGAAGGAGAGTTGTATGGCATTGAAGCTTGCCTGGAGGGTTGTTAACACAGTGTCCAAAGAAGGGCCAGAAGTATACAGAATGGTGTCGTCTGCGTAGAGGTGGATCAGAGACTCACCAGCAGCAAGAGCAACCTCATTGATGTATACAGAGAAGAGAGTCGGTCCAAGAATTGAACCCTGTGGCACCCCCATAGAGACTGCCAGAGGTCCGGAAAGCAGACCCTCCGATTTGACACACTGAACTCTATCAGAGAAGTAGTTGGTGAACCAGGCGAGGCAATCATTTGAGAAACCAAGGCTGTTGAGTCTGCCGATGAGGATGTGGTGATTGACAGAGTCGAAAGCCTTGGCCAGATCAATGAATATGTCTGCACAGTA
Organism: Oncorhynchus mykiss; assembly: GCF_013265735.2. Classification (NCBI taxonomy): domain Eukaryota; kingdom Metazoa; phylum Chordata; class Actinopteri; order Salmoniformes; family Salmonidae; genus Oncorhynchus; species Oncorhynchus mykiss. The sequence continues at coordinate 72,065,626 of NC_048575.1, read as the reverse complement.
ATGTTTCTTATCGATGGCGGTTAAGATATCGTTTAGGACCTTGAGCGTGGCTGAGATGAACCCATGACCAGCTCTGAAACCAGATTGCATAGCAGAGAAGGTATGGTGAGATTCGAAATGGTCAGTAATCTGTTTGTTGACTTGGCTTTCGAAGACCTTAGAAAGGCATGGTAGGATAGATATAGGTCTGTAGCAGTTTGGGTCAAGAGTGTCCCCCCCTTTGAAGAGAGGGATGACCGCAGCTGCTTTCCAATCTTTGGGAATCTCAGACGACACGAAAGAGAGGTTGAAAATGCTAGTAATAGGGGTGGCAACAATTTCGGCAAATCATTTTTGAAAGAAAGGGTCCAGATTGTCTAGCCCGGCTTATTTGTAGGGGTCCAGATTTTGCAGTTCTTTCAGAACATCAGCTGAACGGATTTGGGAGAAGGAGAAATGGGGAAGGCTTGGGCGAGTTGCTGTGGGGGGTGCAGTGCTGTTGACCGGGGTAGGAGTAGCCAGGTGGAAAGCATGGCCAGCCGTAGAAAAATGCTTATTGAAATTCTCAATTATGGTGGATTTATCAGTGGTGACAGTGTTTCCTATCTTCAGTGCAGTGGGCAGCTAGCCTTGGACTTTCTAACTGCCTGTGTATAATGGTTTCTAGCTTCCCTGAACAGCTGCATATCACGGGGGCTGTTCGATGCTAATGCAGAACGCCATAGGATGTTTTTGTGTTGGTTAAGGGCAGTCAGGTCTGGGGAGTACCAAGGGCTATATCTGTTCCTGGTTCTAAATTTCTTGAATGGGGCATGTTTATTTAAGATGGTTAGGAAGGCATTTTTTAAAAATATCCAGGCATCCTCTACTGACGGGATGAGATCAATATCCTTCCAGGATACCCCGGCCAGGTCGATTAGAAAGGCCTGCTCGCTGAAGTGTTTCAGGGAGCGTTTTACATTGATGAGTGGAGGTCGTTTGACCGCTGACCCATTACGGATGCAGGCAATGAGGCAGTGATCGCTGAGATCTTGGTTGTAGACAGCAGAGGTGTATCAAGGTATAAATCAAGGTATAATGTACAGACAAAGGTATGGTAGGATGTGAATACAGTGGAGGTAAACCTAGGTATTGAGTGATGAAGAGAGAGATATTGTCTCTAGAAACATCATTGAAACCAGGAGATGTCATTGCATGTGTGGGTGGTGGAACTAATAGGTTGGATAAGGTATAGTGAGCAGGACTAGAGGCTCTACAGTGAAATAAGCCAATAAACACTAACCAGAACAGCAATGGACAAGGCATATTGACATTAAGGAGAGGCATGCTTAGTCGAGTGATCAAAAGGGTCCGGTGAGTGGAGAGGTTGGTTGGGGGTCACGGCGATTTAGACAGCTAGCCAGGCCATTGGTAGCAAGCTAGCATAGGATGGAGGTCTGTTATTAGCCACCTCTTGCGTTCCGTCAGTAGATTAGTGGGGTTCCGTGAGGTAGAGGGGATTAATCCGAATCACACAACAAAAAAAAAAAAAAAAACAATAGATATAGTTATAGAGGCCCAAGAAGAAAACATAATAATAATAATAAAAATAAATAAATAAATTGTCCGATTGTCTATTCAGATAGCAGCCGATAAGACAGCTAATGGTTAGCAGGCCGCAGATGGGCGTTCAGTTAACGTTGCGACGGAGGAGCCAGCCGGATAACTCCTTCGGGTAGATAACATCGGCAGTCCAGTTGTGAAGGCCCGGTGGGGCTCCGCGTATATATATATACGGGACACGACCAGACGAGGACAAAAGACGTCTGAACTGCTATGCCATCTTGGAATTCCCGATTCTCTCTATTTCTATCTCTCTCTCTCTCTCTGACTCTCTCTCTCTCTGACTCTCTCTCTAACTCTCTCTTTCTCTCTCTCTCTCTCTCTCTCTCTCTGACTCTGACTGACTCTCTCTAACTCTCTCTCTCTGTCTAACAATTCAATATCAATTGAAGGACTTTATTGGCATGGGAAACATCTGTTAAAATGGACTAAGCAAGTGAAGTAGATAATAAACAAAAGTGAAATAAACAATAAAAATGAACATTAAACATAACACTCACAACATTTCCAAAATAATATAGACATTTCAAATGTCATATTATCTGCAAATAGTTAAAGTACAGAAAATTAAAAAAAATAAAGATAAATATGGGTTGTATTTATAATGGTGTTTGTTCTTCACTGGTTGCCCTTTTCTTGTAGCAACAGGTCAGAAATATTGCTGCTGTGATGGCACACTGTGGTATTTCACACAATACAGTGCCTTTCAAAAGTATTAATTCCCCTTGGTGTTTTCCCTATTTTGTTGCATTACAACCTATTATTTAAATGGAAATGTATTTGTATTTCATGTAACAGACATACACAAAATATTCCAAATTGGTGAAGTGAAAAGAAAAAAAAAAACTTGTTTCAAAAAATTATAAAAAACAAAAAAACTGAAAAATGGTATACTGTATGTATTCACCCCATTTGCTATGAAGCCCCTAAATAATATTTGGTGCAACCAATTACCTTCAGAAGTCACATAATTAGTTAAATAAAGTCCACCTGTGTGCAATCTAAGTGTCACATGATCTCAGTATATATACACCTAATCTGAAAGTCCCCAGATTCTGCAACACCACTAAGCAAGGGGCACCACCAAGCAAGCGACACCATGAAGACCATGAAAAATATCAGAAACTTTGAACATCCCACAGAGCAACATTAAATCCATTATTAAAACATGGAAAGAATATGGCATCACAACAAACATGCCAAAAGAGGTCCGCGCACCAAATCTCACAGACAAGGCAAGGAGGGCATTAACCAGAGAGGCAACAAAGAGTACAAAGAGTACAAACCCTGAAGGAGCTGTAAAGCTCCACAGCGGAGATCAGAGTATCCGCCCATAGGACCACTTTAAGCCGTACACTCCACAGAGCTGGGCTTTATAGATGAGCGCACAGAAAAAAGCCATTGCTTAAAGAAAAAAATACGCAATCACATTTGGTGTTCGCCAAAAGCCATGTGGGAGACTCCCCAAACATATGGAAGAAGGTACTCTTGTCAGATGAGAATAAAATTGAGATTTTTGGCCATCAAGGAAAACGTTGTCTGGCGCAAACCCAACACCTCTCATCATCCCAAGAACACCATCCCCACAGTAAAGCATGGTGGGGGCAGCATCATGCTGTGGGGATGTTTGTCATCGGCAGGGACTGGGAAACTGGTCAGAATTGAAGGTATGATGGATGGCGCTAAATACAGGGAAATTCTTGAGGGAAACCTGTTTCATTCTTCCAGAGATTTGAGACTGGGTTGGAGGTTCACCTTCCAGCAGGACAATGACCCTAAGCATACTGCTAAAGCAACACTCGAGCAACACTCACACTCATTTAAGGGGAAACATTTAAATTTATTTGAATGACCTAGTCAAAGCCCAGAACTCAATCCAATTGAGAAGCTGTGGTATGACTTGAAGATTGCTGTACACCAGCGGAAGCCATCCAACTTGAAGGAGCTGGAGCAGTTTTGCCTTGAAGAATGGGCAAAAATCCCAGTGGCTAGATGTGCCAAGCTTATAGAGACATACCCCAAGAGACTTGTAGCTATAATTGCTACAAAAGGTGGCTCTACAAAGTATTGACTTTGGGGGGAGAATAGTTAAGCATGCTCAAGTTTTTTATTTTTTATTATTATTTCTTGTTTGTTTCACAATAAAAAATATTTTGCATTTTCAAAGTGGTAGGCATGTTGTATAATTCAGATGATACAAACCCCCAAAAAATGTGTTTTAATTCCAGGTTGTAAGGCAACAAAATAGGAAAAATGCCAAGGAGAGTGAATACTTTCGCAAGCAACTGTAGATATGGAAGTTTATCAAAATTGAGAGTGTTTTCGAAATCTTTGTCAATCTGTGTATTCTGAGGGAAATATTTGTCTCTAATATGGTCATACATTTGGCAGGAGGTTAGGAAGTGCAGCATAGTTTCCACCTCATTTTGTGGACAGTGTGCACATAGCCTTTCTTCTCTTGAGAGCCAGGTCTGCCTACGGCGGCCTCTCTTAATAGCAAGGCTATACTTACTGAGTCTCTACATAGTCAAAGCTTTCCTTAAGTTTGGAATCAGTCACAGTGGTCAGGTATTCTGCCACTGTGTACTCTGTGTTTAGGGACAAATAGCTTCCTAGTTGCCCAGTTTTTTTGCTATTTCTTTCCAATGTGCCAAATAATTATATTTTTATTTTCTCATGATTTGGTTCTGTCTAATTCTGCGCTGCATGTATTACTTGGTGTTTTACTGTACGTTGTACACGGAGGATATTTTGTGTTTGTCCCATTATGAGAATTCTTGGATGGTGAGCGGACCCCAGACCTCACAACCAGAAATGGCAATGGGTTCTATAACTGATTCCAGTATTTTTATCCAGATCCTAACTGGTATGTCGAATGATGTTCCTTTGATGGCGTATAAGGCACTTCTTTCCTTGTCTCAGGTCGTTCACAGCTTTGTGGAAGTAACCTGTGACGCTGATGTTTAGGCCGACGTATGTGTCATTTTTTGTGTGCTCTAGGGTAACTGTGTCTAGACGGAATATGTATCTGTGGTCCTGGCAAGTTAACCTTTTTTGGAACGCCATTATTTTTGTCTTACTGAGATTTACTCTCAGGGCCCAGGTCTGACCCGAATCTGTGAAGAAGATCTAGGTGCTGCTGTAGGCCCTCCTTGGTTGGAAGCACCAGATCATCAGCAAACAGTAGACATTTGACTTCAGATTCTAGTAGAGTGAGGCCAAGAGCTGCAGACTGTTCTCGTGCCCTCGCCAATTTGTTGATATATATGTTGAAGAGGGTGGAGCTTAAGCTGCATCCCTGTCTTACTCCACAGTCTTGTGTAAAGAAATGTGTGTGTTTTCTGCCAATTTGAACCTTTCCATCAATTTGTACAGCAGACACTCTCTGTCCCTCTGACACTCTCTCTCTCTCTCTCTCTCTCTCTCTCTCTCTCTCTCTCTCTCTCTCTCTCTCTCTCTCTCACTCTCTCTCTCTAACACTTATCTCTCTACCCCGGCCAAACCCTCCCCTAACCCGGCCAAACCCTCCCCTACCCCGGCCAAACCCTCCCCTACCCCGGCCAAACCCTCCCCTAACCCGGCCAAACCCTCCCCTACCCCGGCCAAACCCTCCCCTAACCCGGCCAAACCCTCCCCTACCCCGGCCAAACCCTCCCCTACCCCGGCCAAACCCTCCCCTACCCCGGCCAAACCCTCCCCTAACCCGGCCAAACCCTCCCCTACCCCGGCCAAACACTCCCCTACCCCGGCCAAACCCTCCCCTACCCCGGCCAAACCCTCCCCTAACCCGGCCAAACCCTCCCCTACCCCGGCCAAACCCTCCCCTACCCCGGAGGATGCTGGGCGTATTGTGTGCCCGTGCTTAAAGAAAGGAACGAGATGGGTATATAACTAAGTGTCATTGTAGCAAAGTATTTATAAGCAAAGAAATCAGATCTCTTAAACGTTTCAATTTTTTTAGTTCTACTATCTATACAATAGGCCATAATATATTTTTCATTTTTTTTTAGTTCGCTCTTGAACCCTTTATACACACTTACAAATAACATGATTTTTCACATATTATAGCCAGACTAACGTTAGCTACTGTACATCAAAATCAAAAATGGATAAGGAAAGGAAAGCTCAATAAAAACTTCAGCAAGCAAGAGCTTGAAGTGATGGTGGAGGAAATAGCAGCCAGGAAAAGATTGTTGTTGGAGAGACTTGATAACTGCGGGGTCACTGTGCGGGAGTGGCCGAGTCTTTCTCTGTCATCGGGGGAATGGCAAAGGACAGTGACGCCGTAAAGAAGAAGTGGTCCGACATCAAGTCGGCTGCTAAGAAGAAGGGATCTGAGAGACCATTAATGTGGACCAGCTGGAGGAGAAGGTGTCGTCCTTGATAGGAGAGATTGTGGCAGAGGGACTGCGCAACTGGTAACTTAGGTAGCTTATGCATCCTGACATCATAGCCAACAACATAGCTAACAACATTATCATTAGCTAAGTTAGCCAAGTTCTTCTTTGCAAATTGAAATGACAACGCTAGCTATTTATCACTTCTAGAATATTGTAATATATTGGTAATTACAAGCAAGCTAGATAATGCATGTTTAATTTGTTTTCTTGCTGTATTTAAATATCCGGTAGCCAACTATGTCTGTGGTGCAAGAAAATGTTAATGTTTACAAAAGTCCATTCGTCTCAAGAGGAGGGTTTAGCTGTCCTTAAGTTAAGTACATTTCCAAGAAGAAATCCTAAAGCATTATTTTCAAGATTTCCATTTCTTCTTAACTATTTTCTTAGGAAGAAACTTAGGAAAAACTTTAAGAACATTTCCAATAACTTTATTGAGGAATAGCAACTTTGCTTAACTTTCTTCTTAAGTCTATAGTTAAGGAAAAAATGGCAGTTAAGAAGAAGGTTTTGTGAATCCGTCCCCAGATCCTCTCAAGCTCTGTCAGGTTGGATGGGGAAAGTTGCAGCATAGCTATTTTCAGGTCTCGCCGAATAATTTTGGATGGGTTAAAGTCCAGGCTCTGGCTGAGCCACTCAAGGACATTCAGAGACTTGCCCTGAAGCCACTCCTAAGTTGTTTTGGCTGTGTGCTTAGGGTCATTGTACTGTTGGAAGGTGAACTTTCGCCCCAGTCGGAGGTACTGAGCACTCTGGAGCAGGTTTTTATCAATGATCTCTCTGTACTTTTCTCCATTCATCTTTCATCTTCATCTTTCGATCCTGACTTTATAGACAGGTGTGTGACTTTCCAAATCATGTCTAATGAATTGAAATTTACCACTGGTGGACTCCAATCAAGTGTTAAAAAACGTCTCAAGGATGGCCAATGGAAACAGGATGCACCTGAGCTCAATTTTGAGTCTCAAAGCAAAGGGTGTGAATACTTACGTAAATAATGTATTTCTGTTTGTTTGTTTTTTATGCATTTGCAAACATTTCTACAAATCTGTTTTCACTTTGTCATTATGGGGTATTGTGGGTAGAGTGTTGAGATGTTATATTTATTTAATACATTTTAGAATAAGGCTGTAAAGTGGAAAAAGCCATGTGGTCTGAAAACTTTCCAAAGGCACTGTATTCCCACGTTAAAGGAGCTTTCCGTTTTGATTGGGTTATTTTGCCTAAAGAATTTTAGGCCTACCTATAGAATTTTTTTAAGAAACCTACATTTCTGCCCAGCCTGGCAAGAGTGGCCAAAAGGATGTTTAGCATCCCCATTGGTCCTGCAAGTGTGGAAAGGATATTCTCCGCTGCTGACTGGCTCTCCAGGCACCTTCGCATGAGTCTGAAACCACAGACCGGCCAAACTGTTTCTAAAAATTAATTTAAAAAAAAATATTCAAATGCACTAATAAGTAATTTTTAGTTTAATTTGTATTTCATTCTAAGTAAGTCAAAGCCTGTATGCGCAATTTATATACTATAATGATTTAATACAACAAAATGTTGTTTAAATGCTGAGCGCTTTATGTCCCTACCAACCTATTGTGCCGCACTCTCAAATGCTTCACAATGTATTCGTTGTAGGCTATATCCTTGAAATAATTGAAATAATATAACCAAAATAATAAATGTTCTTCACTTCTTAGACTCTCTATCTGGCTCCTGACCTATTTAGAGTGTTTGCATGCTGTTTAATGACATGTAGCCTATTTTACATTATGTTTCCTTCTTAAATGGGTAGCCTAGTGGTTAGAGCATTGGACTAGTAACTGGAAGGTTGCAAGTTCAAACCCCCGAGCTGACAAGGTACAAATCTGTCGTTCTGCCCCTGAACAGGCAGTTAACCCACTGTTCCTAGGCCGTCATTGAAAATAAGAATTTGTTCTTAACTGACTTGCCTAGTTAAATAAAGGTAAAATAAAAAAAAAATAAAAAAAATTAAATGAACCTCTTCATGTTTATTCAAATACTTTTCATTCAAATCCATATGGTTTGGTTTTAATACTTAAAAAACAATTAGTAGGTCCAGGTAGTCACAACAATAGATGGGTGTTGGTTAAATTGTGAATGTAATTAATGGGGTAAATTTGGAGTGGGAGTTTTTATTCCTGTCAGCATGGAGCGGTTTTTACCAGAGCTGTAGGAAAGGACGTGGAGCGGTTTTTATCTGAGCTGTAGGAAAGGACATGGAGCGGTTTTTACCTGAGCTGTAGGAAAGGACATGGAGCGGTTTTTATCTGAGCTGTAGGAAAGGACATGGAGCGGTTTTTACCAGAGCTGTAGGAAAGGACATGGAGCGGTTTTTATCTGAGCTGTAGGAAAGGACATAGAGCGGTTTTTACCAGAGCTGTAGGAAAGGACATGGAGCGGTTTTTATCTGAGCTGTAGGAAAGGACATGGAGCGGTTTTTACCTGAGCTGTAGGAAAGGACATGGAGCGGTTTTTATCTGAGCTGTAGGAAAGGACATGGAGCGGTTTTTACCAGAGCTGTAGGAAAGGACATGGAGCGGTTTTTATCTGAGCTGTAGGAAAGGACATGGAGCGGTTTTTACCTGAGCTGTAGGAAAGGACATGGAGCGGTTTTTATCTGAGCTGTAGGAAAGGACAGGGAGCGGTTTTTATCCGAGCTGTAGGAAAGGACATGGAGCGGTTCTTATCTGAGCTGTAGGAAAGGACATGGAGCGGTTTTTATTTGGGCTGTAGGAAAGGACATGGAGTGGTTTTTATCTGAGCTGTAGGAAAGGACATGGAGCGGTTTTTATCCGAGCTTTAGGAAAGGACATGGAGCGGTTTTGATCTGAGCTGTAGGAAAGGACATGGAGCGGTTTTTATCCGAGCTGTAGGAAAGGACATGGAGCGGTTCTTATCTGAGCTGTAGGAAAGGACATGGAGCGGGTTTTATTTGGGCTGTAGGAAAGGACATGGAGTGGTTTTTATCTGAGCTGTAGGAAAGGACATGGAGCAGTTTTTATCTGAGCTGTAGGAAAGGACATGGAGCGGTTTTGATCTGAGCTGTAGGAAAGGACATGGAGCGGTTTTTACCTGAGCTGTAGGAAAGGACATGGAGCAGTTTTTACCTGAGCTGTAGGAAAGGACATGGAGCGGTTTTTATCTGAGCTGTAGGAAAGGACATGGAGCGGTTTTTACCTGAGCTGTAGGAAAGGACATGGAGCGCCTTTGCGGTGTGCAAGCACTGCATCATGATCGATAAGTGGGATTTCCAACAGCTCAACTCATCTCACCTGCTCTGGTCCAAACCAAAACCTCCTGAGGGTGTTTCCAGCCCAGGCAACAGGACAACACTCGTGAGTATCTTTAATTTTCAATGTGAAACCACATGCCCTAGGGCACGGTTGGAGGTTAAAACTCGGCCGGTTAGCCTTTTTGAAATACTCATACCACTGGCCATCTTACTCAAGCAAGGCAGCATTAGCTACACAGGCAGAGTAGAAAGGAGTTTGCTTTTAGCAATCACAAACAAACAAAAAATATGGTCCCAGGACGCAAAACTTGCAACATCTAGGACGAGAACTCTCTCCCCACTAACTGACCTGGCGGTGGTGCTGGACACTCTGTGTGAGCCTCCGTTTTAACCACAGGAAGTTTGTCCTAGCCACTGTGCTTCTACATCTGCATTGCTTGCTGATTGGTGTTTTAACCTGGATTTCTGTATAGCACTTTGTGACAACTACTGATGTAAAAAGGGCTTTAATAAATAAGTGTGATTGATTGAACAACTGGAGTCGGTGGGCCTGAAAGTCCTTTTCTTAAAGACTGCTATAAGGTTATGTCCTAATGCAGTTACTCCCAAGGTTATGATTATGTCTTATATGTCTCTGGCTTTTCAGATTTCCCTTTCACACCTCCTCTGTTTGCTTCTAGTGAACAACGGAGGTTGCATGGCCTGCGCTTTAAGCACATATATGGATAGGAACAAGGATGTTAGCATTGTGTCCGGCTCTTTGTCTGTTTCGCTAATCCAGCTCAGGGTAGGACGCTTTTCTAAGCAGCTTCTTTCTTGTTGGATTTTGGAGGCTATTTCCCTGGTATGTGACAGCAAATGACATGGGTTGCCTAGCACTGTGCGTGCTCACTCTATCTTGGTCAACCTCTGAACAGTTGATGCTGAGATGTGTCTGTTACTTGAACTCTGTGAATCATTTATTTGGGCTGCAATTTCTGAGGCTGGTAACTCTAATGAACGTATCCTCTGCAGCAGAGGTAACTATTTATCTTACTTTCCTGTGGCGGTCCTCGAGAGCCAGTTTCATCATAGCTTTTGATGGTTTTTGCGACTGCACTTGAAGAAACTTTCAAAGTTCTTAAGATTTTCCACATTGACTTAATGTCTCAAAGTAATGACGGACTCTCATTGTTTACTTGAGCTGTTCTTTCCATAATATGGACTTGGTCCTTTACCAAATAGGGCTATCTTCTGTACACTCCCCTACCTTATCACAACACAACTGATTGGCTCAAACTCTTTAAGAAGGAAAGAAATACCACAAATGAACTTTTAACAAGGCACACCTGTTAATTTAAATACAATCCAGGTGACTACCTCATGAAGCTGGTTGAGAGAATGCCAAGAGTGTGCCAAGCTGTCATCAAGGCAAAGGGTGGCTAATTTGAAGAATCTGAAATATAACATATTTTTTGATTTGTTTAACACTTTTTCTGGTTACTACATGATTGTCACGTTCTGACCTTTATTTCCTTTGTTTTGTATTTATTTAGTATGGTCAGGGCGTGAGTTGGGTGGGCAGTCTATGTTTGTTTTTCTATTATTTGGGGATTTGTATGTTTCGGCCTAGTATGGTTCTCAATGAGTGGCAGGTGTCATTAGTTGTCTCTGATTGAGAATCATACTTAGGTAGCCTGGGTTGCACTGTTTGTTTGTGGGTGATTGTCTATGCTAGTTGCTTGTGTCAGCACAGGTCTCATTTATAGCTTCACGGTCGTTTTTGGTTTATTGTTTTTGTATTCAGTGTTCCGTACTGTCTTTAATTAAATATTCACCATGAACACATACCACGCCACATTTTGGTCCTCTGATCCTTCTCGCCTCTCCTCTTCAGATGAAGAGGAGGAAGACCGTGACAATGATTCCATATGTGTTATTTCATAGTTTTGATGTATTCACTGTTATTCTACAATGTAGAAAATAGTACATATACATTTAAATACTTGAATGAGTCGGTGTGTCCAAACTTTTGACTGGTACTGTATGTCCCCATAATATGTTATGCCGAGTGACTGACTGGAAGGGAACATACAGATATGAACATGACTACTATTCCCTGAAGGAGGGAATGCGGTATAACACATATTGTCCCTGCTCCATCAGGGGGTTTGTGCTCACTGAAGAGCGGTACTGAATTGAGGAAATGGATGCGAGCCTCTGTATTATAGCCAGGAAGGTGCGGCTTCCGAGGGTGGGCTCGGCATCCATTGGTCTGTTGGGTGTGATTTAATTTTGCTTCAGGTAAATAGGATTGCTCATTGACTCTCATAGTATGGTATACCTTGTTCCATCCATCAGGGAACAGTAGTTATATTCATAACTGTGCGTTGGCTTGTAAACCAGGCAGATGTCTGAGAACAGAATGAAGTTGTCGAAACCAAACAGTTTGAACTGCAGGGGTGGTAGTGTCGTGTTTGTTTGTCCAGGATTTTGAGTGCTTGTTTGTAGAGTGATTTGAGAGGTTTCAGGGATGTCTCACAAGCTTTGGACCAGCTGGTGAGGTAGTAGGAGAGATGTGAGAAGATCATGGAAAGAGAGTTTCTGATTAAAAAGAAATTGGCTGTGCTGTATTTTTATGTGTTGGTATTTTTATGTTTTTTTTTGGTTGAATTCTGTGACAGTTTTGATATTTTGGCTGTGTATGATGGATTTGGGGTAGACCTGCTGCTTTTGTTTGATGGAGAAATACATGGCCACTGTTTTTCCCCACATTTAGGGTGAGACAGGAGTCGTAGAGACATTCTGAAACATTCTCCATAACAGATGTTAACTTGGCAGCCACTAGTTCAGCGCTCTTTTCATGGGTGTAGAAGACATCTGTATCTCCATTTCATGGCACATACAAGGAAGGTAAATTATGTATAGACTAAACAACAGGGGCCCAAAGGATGGACCCCTGGGGCACTCCCATGGTGCACCTTCATAGTGGTAGACAACAGTCCTAAAGCTCTCCCTTTAAAGTCCATTGAGAGAGGAGCTGTCGTGCTGAGTCGACACTAGCGCCACATAGTTCGTGGAACTATTTGAATACAAATTTAAAAAACATTATAAAACACAAATATGAATGGGGAAAAGGCCTTGAATTACAATTCGCTGTATTTGCCACATTCCAAAACCATGGATGGCTTCAGTCTGATGTTGTAGCATAAATAGTTTGAATTAGTATCATAAATGGTAGTGGAGAGATTGACGTTTGTAGAGTAGAGAAGACTTCTCTCCTTCAAATGCACTTCAAGCCACTCTAATTTGTTGATCTAACTGGCAGATTCCCATTTCGCATCTCTTTCATTGCACTCATGCACGCACGCATGCAGGCAGGCACACACACATCTCATCTCTTCCACTCTGATCTTGTCATGGTTTTATAAGCAAGGTAATCAGAAATGGACCTGTGAGCCATCCCCCCCAACATATCAAACTGTGCCAATCCACCCTGCAAATCACTCAATGTCGGAGTAGGAGTTTGGGTTGGGGGGAGAGCAGTGGGTGAACATCAACGTATTTATACAGCGCATTCAGAAATTATTCAGACCCATTGACTTCTTCCACATTTTGTTATGTAATTAAAAAAAAAAGAATCCTCATCAATTTCAAATCAAAGTTTATTTGTCCCGTGCGCCGAATACAACAACCTTACAGTGAAATGCTTACTTACAGGCTCTAACCAATAGTGCGGAGGGAAAAAAAGTATGTGTGTGTGTGTGTGTGTGTGTGTGTGTGTGTGTGTGTGTGTGTGTGTGGGTAAGTAAAGAAATAAAACAACATTAAACAGACATTTGAAAAGTAGCAAGGCTATATACAGACACTGATTTGGCAGGCTTATTGAGGTAGTATGTACATGTGGGTATGGTTAAAGTGACTATGCATATATTTTTATTTTTTATTTGACCTTTATTTAACGAGGCAAGTCAGTTAAGAACAAATTCTTATTTTCAATGCCTTGCTCAGGGGCAGAACGACAGATTTGTACCTTGTCAGCTCGGGGATTTGAACTTGCAAACTTTTGGTTACTAGTCCAAAACACTCTAACCACTAGGCTACGCTGCCGCCCCATATGATGAACAGAGAATAGCAGTAGCGTAAAAAGAGGGGTTGGCGCGTGGTGGGACACAATGCAGATTGCCCGGTTAGCCAATGTACGGAAGCACTGGTTGGTTGGGCTAATTGAGGTAGTATGTACATGCATGTATAGTTAAAGTGACTATGCATATAAGATAAACAGAGAGTTGCAGCAGCGTAAAAGAGGGGTTGGGGGGGACACACACAATGCAAATAGTCCGGGTAACCATTTGGTTACCTGTTCAGGAGTCTTATGGCTTGGGGGTAAAAACTGTTGCGAAACCTTTTTGTCCTAGACTTGGCACTCCGGTACCACTTGCCATGTGGTAGTAGAGAGAACAGTATGACTGGGGTGACTGGGGTCGTTGACAATTTTTTGGGGCCTTCCTCTGACACCGCCTGGTGTAGAGGTCCTGGTTGGCAGGCAGCTTTGCCCCAGTGATGTACTGGGCCATACGCACTACCCTCTGAAGTGCCATGCGGTTGGAGGCCGAGCAATTGCCGTACCAGGCAGTGATGCAACCAGTCAGGATGATCTCAATGTTGCAGCTGTAGAACCTTTTGAGGATCTCAGGACCCATGCCAAATCTTTTTAGTTTCCTGAGGGGAATAGGCTTTGTCGTGCCCTTTTCACGACTGTCTTGGTGTGTTTGGACCATTCTAGTTTGTTGTTGATGTGGACACCAAGGAATTTTAAGCTCTCAACCTGCTCTACTACAGCCCCGTCGATGAGAATGGGGACGTGCTTGGTACTCCTTTTCCTGTAGTCCACAATCATCTCCTTAATCATCTACACACAATACCCCATAATGACAAAGCAAAAATAGGTTTGTAGAAATTATTGCAAGTGCATTACAAATAAAAAAGTATTTAGACCCTTTGCTATGAGACTCAAAATTGAGCTCAGGTGCATCCTGTTTCCATTGATCATCCATGAGATGTTTCTACAACTGGATTGGAGTCCACCTTTGGTAAATTCAATTGATTGGACATGATTTGGAAAGGCACACATCTGTCTATAAGGTCCCACAGTTGACAGTGCATGTCAGAGCAAAAATCAAGCCATGAAGACTAAGGAATTGTTCGTAAAGCTCAGAAACAGGATTGTGTGGAGTACCGAAACATTTCTGCAGCATTGAAGGTCTCCAAGAACACAGTGGTCTCCAGTATTCTTAAACTGAAGAAGTTTTTAATCACCAAGACTCTTTCTAGAGCTTGCTGCTCGCCAAACTGAACAATTGGGGGAGAAGGGCCTTGTTCGGGAATGTGACCAAGAACCCAATGGTCACTCTGACAGAGCTCCAGAGTCCCTCTGTGGAGATGGGAGAACCATCCAGAAGGACAACCATGTCTTCAGCACTCCACCAATCAGACCTTTATGCTAGAATGGCCAGACGGAAGCCACTCCTCAGTAACAGTCACATGACAGCCCGCTTGGAGTTTGCCAAAAGGCACCTCAAGGACTCTCTGATTCTCTGTTCTGATGAAAGCTTGATTGAACTCTTTGACCTAAATGTCAAGCGTCATGTCTGGAGGAAACCTGGCACCATCCCTACGGTAAAGCATGGTGGTGGCAGCTTCATGCTGTGGGGATATTTTTCAGCGACAGGGACTGGGAGACTAGTCAGGATCGAGGGAAAGATGAACTGAGAAAAGTACAGTGACAACTTGCTCCTGAGCACTTAGGACCTCAGACTGGGGTGAAGGTTCACCTTCCAACAGTACAAAGACCCTAAGCACACAGCCAATACAACGCAGGAGTGGCTTCGGGACAAGTCTCTGGACAAGTCCCCTTGAGTGGTCCAGCCAGAGTCTGGACTTGAACCCGATTTAACATCTCTGGAAAAACCTGAAAATAGCTGTGCAGCGACTCTCCCCATCCAACCTGACAGAGCTTGAGAGGATCTGCAGAGAAGAATGGGAGAAACTTCCCAAATACAGTTGTGCCAAGCTTGTAGCATCATACCCAAGAAGACTCAAGGCTGTAATCGCTGTCAACGGTGCTTCAACAGGATACTGAGTAAAAGGTCTGAATTCTTATGTAAATGTGATATTTCAGTTATTTTTTATTATTATTAATTTGCACCAATTTATAAAAAACTGGCTGTAAGGCTGTAACATCACAACATTTGGAAAAATTCAAAGGGTCTGAATACTTTCTAAATGCACTGTAAACATTGAAGAGCAAGAGAAAACGAGACTGCAAAGATTTCCAACTTCTATTTTTTGAGTGTTGAGCAGGGGCGTTTCTCGTATTTGAAGACATTGGGGGTCTTAGCCCACAACCAGTAGGGGGGTCTGTGGGCATTCTTCGCCTGCAATTTTGTTTAAGGAATTTCAACAGCTAAATGTATTAATTTGGTATACTTTGTGATGAACATTGAGAGATTAGATATTTTTCAGGTTACTTGCACCCCCACATGCCACAGCAGATACTGCCAGTACTTAGTTACAGCAGCTACTTTGGGTCTCTCTACTCTGTAACACTCTCTATTCTCTACTCTGGAACACATACATCTATAGTGTATTGCCAAAAACCACTCAACAACTTCAAACATAGACTCTGACCTGTCAAATGAGCCTCTCTGACCCTCTCTATCTCTCTTACACACACACAAATTGTGCAGTAATTACAATCCATAGCTTTAAGTGATAGAGTCTACTGTGTGCTCACCCATCCTCTGCCTCTCTCCATCCCTTTCTCTGTGTTGTCTGTTGCTGTCTCTCTTGGCTTCCCTCTTCTGTTGTCTCTCTTAGTATTCTGTTGTTGTCATGGTTGTAAAAAGTGTAAAAGTAAAGAATTGTTTGAATAGTATTTTAACCGACTTTTCCCCCTCACAAATTCTTTGTAAACCATGTTTTACTTTTTCACTGTCTGCATTTCACCTCTTAAAATGTGTGCTAATAAAACAAAGTATAATCTATAGAGCAGCGTGAAGTGATACAGTTTACTCTACTGTGTGCATAATCCACTCCATTCGCTCTCTATCTGTCCTGTTCTGTCACTTCCTCTGTGTCTTGTCTGTTGCTGTCTCAGGTTCTTGTTTGTTAATGTCTCCTTTGTCTATCCTCTTCTGTTATGTCCTGTTCTGTTCTTCTGGTGTCTCTCTTCATCATATCCTATTGTTCTGTTGCTGTCCTTGTCTCTTGTCTGGTGTGTCTCTTTCCAACAAATCCTCTGTCGTGTCTCTGACTGATTATATTATTATGCCAACCTATTTTATCAAATCGATAACCTAACATTTGATTGATTACATGATTGAATAAAACCATGCAACAAATATCTTGTTAATAACCTGGGGCACCACGGAAGAGTGTTTATAGAGCTGCTGTATTCCAATTAAACTCTTAAAGATCTGAAAATATTTTATATCGGTAGCTGTCAATTATTAATTGTCACCTTATTATATGTCATAGAATTATTGGTTATCTTCACGAACCCTGGCTAACAAGTTGAATCAGCAATACAAAAATTGGCTTAATTATTTATTTACTTAATACCTAAATAATCACACAGAATTACATATACACAGGATGGATCAGACATGGAATACTAATCATGTCATAAAACAAAAAGTCCCTAGCGGACACAACCAATATGACGGCTGGTAACACAAAGAAAGGGGGTTGGGTTTGAATGAAAGAGTACAAAGGTACAAAGGAGATTGGGTCTCTATCAGACCTTGAAAAGTTATTCTAATGTAAATACATAATCTTATGCATTCTAATAACCGCCCATTCGGAAAAGGAAAATGCAAGATATGTATTTACACTGAGCTGCACTTCGATAGATGGGTCGAAGATGGAAATTGGTTTGCCCAGCAGAGATCGCAATTGTCCTTTGTAGAATCTGTCTGGTCTTAGCATTGTAGGGTGGATATGTTGTACCCTGTCGTTCTTATTAGGAGATTGTCTGTCCTTTCCTAGGCCACGTACTTCTTCTTTAGTGAATAAGAGTAAAAAGTTCCGAACATTTTGCCATAATCAGCTCACGCTAAATTCTAGCTGGTCTAGTAGAAATTCATCCTTCCAGCATGGTGATCATCACCTCCACGTTGAAATTAGCCCTTTTAAACGTTTGGACACCAGTCCTCACGTCGTCGGGAACTAAAGTTGACTTTCGTCAACAGGCTTTTGTTTTGGGGGAGAGAAGGGCGTGTTTCATAGTTCTCAACCAATGTCTGTTCACTTGGGCGTGGCCACTGATTGATCATAGTTTACTTGACTTTCGTCAACAGGCTTTTGTATTGGGGGAGAGAAGGGCGTGTTTCATAGTTCTCAACCAATGTCTGTTCACTTGGGCGTGGCCACTGAGTGAGCATAGTTTACTTATGAAAACAATTCTGTCATTTAGAAGCTAAAATCACGTTTGATATTTTAACAAATAGTTTCATATTTAAACATTTAAATTGCACAACATTTCCATGTGAATCTGATATCTAGAATGTGTAGACTTTCCAAGATGCAATTTATGTTGTCCTATCATCAGATACAGTGCCTTGCGAAAGTATTCGGCCCCCTTGAACTTTGCGACCTTTTGCCACATTTCAGGCTTCAAACATAAAGATATAAAACTGTATTTTTTTGTGAAGAATCAACAACAAGTGGGACACAATCATGAAGTGGAACGAAATTTATTGGATATTTCAAACTTTTTTAACAAATCAAAAACTGAACAATTGGGCGTGCAAAATTATTCAGCCCCCTTAAGTTAATACTTTGTAGCGCCACCTTTTGCTGCGATTACAGCTGTAAGTCGCTTGGGGTATGTCTCTATCAGTTTTGCACATCGAGAGACTGACATTTTTTCCCATTCCTCCTTGCAAAACAGCTCGAGCTCAGTGAGGTTGGATGGAGAGCATTTGTGAACAGCAGTATTCAGTTCTTTCCACAGATTCTCGATTGGATTCAGGTCTGGACTTTGACTTGGCCATTCTAACACCTGGATATGTTTATTTTTCAACCATTCCATTGTAGATTTTGCTTTATGTTTTGGATCATTGTCTTGTTGGAAGACAAATCTCCGTCCCAGTCTCGGGTCTTTTGCAGACTCCATCAGGTTTTCTTCCAGAATGGTCCTGTATTTGGCTCCATCCATCTTCCCATCAATTTTAACCATCTTCCCTGTCCCTGCTGAAGAAAAGCAGGCCCAAACCATGATGCTGCCACCACCATGTTTGACAGTGGGGATGGTGTGTTCAGCTGTGTTGCTTTTACGCCAAGCATAACGTTTTGCATTGTTGCCAAAAAGTTCAATTTTGGTTTCATCTGACCAGAGCACCTTCTTCCACATGTTTGGTGTGTCTCCCAGGTGGCTTGTGGCAAACTTTAAACAACACTTTTTATGGATATATTTAAGAAATGGCTTTCTTCTTGCCACTCTTCCATAAAGGCCAGATTTGTGCAATATCCGACTGATTGTTGTCCTATGGACAGAGTCTCCCACCTCAGCTGTAGATCTCTGCAGTTCATCCAGAGTGATCATGGGCCTCTTGGCTGCATCTCTGATCAGTCTTCTCCTTGTATGAGCTGAAAGTTTAGAGGGACGGCCAGGTCTTGGTAGATTTGCAGTGGTCTGATACTCCTTCCATTTCAATATTATCGCTTGCACAGTGCTCCTTGGGATGTTTAAAGCTTGGGAAATCTTTTTGTATCCAAATCCGGCTTTAAACTTCTTCACAACAGTATCTCGGACCTGCCTGGTGTGTTCCTTGTTCTTCATGATGCTCTCTGCGCTTTTAACGGACCTCTGAGACTATCACAGTGCAGGTGCATTTATACGGAGACTTGATTACACACAGGTGGATTGTATTTATCATCATTAGTCATTTAGGTCAACATTGGATCATTCAGAGATCCTCACTGAACTTCTGGAGAGAGTTTGCTGCACTGAAAGTAAAGGGGCTGAATAATTTTGCACGCCCAATTTTTCAGTTTTTGATTTGTTAAAAAAGTTTGAAATATCCAATAAATGTCGTTCCACTTCATGATTGTGTCCTACTTGTTGTTGATTCTTCACAAAAAAATACAGTTTTATATCTTTATGTTTGAAGCCTGAAATGTGGCAAACGGTCGCAAAGTTCAAGGGGGCCGAATACTTTCGCAAGGCACTGTATATTGTCCCAGACAACAACTGATCTGACATCATATTCTTTAAGTACCAACGGACACTTTCAACTGGTTGGATTACAGAAATATTGTACCTTTCCCCAAACTTTTGATGTTACCATACTCTCTCTGCTCTCTCTAAGTTAACAAAGGCCTTTCCAAGAATCCATTATGTAGAGTGGAGAGAAAAGTTTGAAAGGTATTTACGGGGGTTATAAACCTCACCCAACAGGGCAATGTCATGACACCTCCTATTTTGTTGTTGTCTCCGTGTCTTATCTGGTGTCTCTCTCCATCATCTACTCTTCTTTTTATTGTTATTATTGTGATTGTTTTTGTTGTTGCTGTCTCTGTGTCTTGTCTGGTGTACCTCTTTAGTTTTGCAATCCAAAACATTCAAGGTGTACTGGGTTAGCTTCCCTACCATTTGCCTCTGGCTGCTGTTCTAAGTGCTCCACTGGCCTGCTGTTCTCATCTGTTCTCATTGGCTCATCTGAAAGGTAGCAAGGTAGAGGTACAACATGTCATTAGTTAGTTTTGAAGGGTGACTGCACTTCCTCATTTGGCCTTGTCTTAGATTTGGTTCATTAAGAAATGCTAGCGGCCTTGACAGAATTTGAGTTGTTTTTGCAGTGTGGTTTGATGTGGGTGTCTCGTGTTTGTGTTCGGAGGTGGGTAGAGTTAGCCAAGTAATTTCGCCAATTAGCTTGAGCCGGCTGGTGTGCAACCTGACTTTGGATAGCCTATCTCAGAGTCTCGTTCGCGACCGTCAATAAATGACACCGCGTAAATTAGATAATAGCCTTGTTCATTTAGCTGACAAGACATGCTTTAAAGTTATTATTTTATTTTATAGGATTTAATAGTAAGAAGAATATAATTGAACTTAGCAGAATCAAATAGAAAGTATATTTTTTCCATTCTGAGGCAAGTGCACATTGGAAGTGGCTAGGTTGAGCGTAAAAGCGATCATTTGAAACAGGTCCTATATGCTAGATTTAGAGTTATTTGGCAAATTTAGTTGTGAATGATACAAACCTTAGACTGTTTTAGAAATCTAAATATACAGCATGTGGGCTGCATGGTGTGACTATAGGCTATTGATGATTTGAGAAAGTAGCAAATCTCTGTTCCTTGTCTCAGGCTGCACAGCTGTTCTATCATAACTTTACCCCTACCTACATGTACAAATGAACTCGATTAACCTGTACCCCCACACATTGATTAGGTACCGGTATCCCCTGTATATAGCCTCGTTATTGTTATTTTATTGTGTTACTTTTTATTTAATTTTTTACTTATTTAGTCAATATTTCTTAACTCTATTTCTTGAACTGCATTGTTGGTTAAGGGTTGTAAGTAAACATTTCACGGTAACATTATATTTTTTATTTAACCTTTATTTAACTAGGCAAGTCAGTTAAGAACAAATTCTTATTTACAGTGACGGCCTACCCCGGCCAAACCCGGACGACGCTGAGCCAATTGTGAGACGCCCTGTGGGACTCCCACTGACGGCCAGATGTGATACAGCTTGGATTCGAACGAGGGACTGTAGTGACGTCTCTTGCACTGAGATGCAGTGCCTTAGACTGCTGCGCCACTTGGGAGCCCCCCCGAGTGAAATGTCTCTTGTATTCGACACATGTGACACATAACATTTGATTTGATTTGATCAAGTGATCATAACATGTTTTCACAACAAAACAGATTTCACTAAACTGTTGACAGCCTTTGTGCTGAGAGGAGGAGATGGAAACGCACGGTGGTGAAATATTCTGCATAGCTAAAGGAAATGTGTGACCCAATAAATTATGAAAATATAAACAATTCCCTACTGTAAGCCACCCTGCACAATCAATGAAATAACAGTGTTGCCTAGGGCTATACATTCTCTCCCAGACTCATGGATATACATTTTGGAGCCTAGCATAAGGTAACCAGTCCATCCAGTATGCACAATAATACAGTCCACACTGAAAGGCAATTACTCAACTCTGTTTAATTATGGAGTATACGTTTTTCTGCCATGCGTAATATGCCGTTGGCTATGTATTGTATAACGACACCACCAAGGGGGTTTCGGGCTTGGGTTCATAAGCCTATGTGTATGTATAACCTCTAATATGTGTATGTATAACCTCTAATATGTGTATGTATAACCTCTAATATGCGTATGTATAACCTCTAATATGTGTATGTATGACCTCTAATATGTGTATGTATGACCTCTAATATGTGTATGTATAACCTCTAATATGTGTATGTATGACCTCTAATATGTGTATGTATAACCTCTAATATGCATATGTTTAACCTCTAATATGTGTATGTATAACCTCTAATATGTGTATGTTTAACCTCTAATATGTGTATGTATAACCTCTAATATGTGTATGTATGACCTCTAATATGTGTATGTATGACCTCTAATATGTGTATGTGTAATCTCTAATATGTGTATGTATAACCTCTAATATGTGTATGTATAACCTCTAATATGTGTATGTATAACCTCTAATATGTGTATGTATGACCTCTAATATGTGTATGTATGACCTCTAATATGTGTATGTATAACCTCTAATATGTGTATGTATGACCTCTAATATGTGTATGTATAACCTCTAATATGTGTATGTATAACCTCTAATATGTGTATGTATAACCTCTAATATGTGTATGTTTAACCTCTAATATGCGTATGTATAACCTCTAATATGTGTATGTATAACCTCTAATATGTGTATGTATAACCTCTAATATGTGTATGTATAACCTCTAATATGTGTATGTATAACCTCTAATATGTGTATGTTTAACCTCTAATATGCGTATGTATAATCTCTAATATGTGTATGTATAATCTCTAATATGCGTGTGGGTGTTTTGAATGAATAGAATGTGCCGTCCATTTTGTTGTTTTAGGCTTTGAAACAACATCCACAACAACCATAATTTACACTGTTTGAATTTCTCACTTCAAATTGATCAGCACAGTGAGGTGAGTTTTAATAGTATAATAGGTGTACTGTTTTGATAACGATGATTTACGATTGCATTTGCATTGATGTCAGAGTGGTTAGAGTGACGTTATAAACTGGGTGGTTCGAGCCTGAATGCTGATTGGCTGATAGCCATGGTATATCAGACCGTATACCATGGGTATGACAAAACAGTTATTTGTACTGCTCTAATTACATCGGTAAACAGTTTATAATAGCCATAAGGCACCTCGGCTGTTTGTAATATATGGCCAATATACCACAGCTAAGGGCTGTGACTGCACTTGAAGAAACTTTCAAAGTTCTTGAAATTTTCCGGATTAACTGACCATCATGTCTTAAAGTAATGATGGACTGTCATTTCTCTTTGCTAATTTGAGCTACTATTGCCATAATATGGACTTGGTCTTTAACCAAATAGGGCTTTCTTCTGTATACAACCCCTACCTTGTCACAACACAACTAATTGGCTAAAACGCATTTTCAAGGAAAGAAATTCTGCAAATTAACTTTTAACAAGGCACACCTGTTAAGTGAAATACATTCCAGGTGACTACCTCATGAAGCTGGTTGAGAGAATGCCAAGAGTGTGCAAAGCTGTCATCAAGGCAAAGGGTGGCAACTTTGAAAAATCGTAAATACATTTAGATTTGTTTAACACTTTTTGGTTACTACGTGATTCCATAAGTGTTTTTTCATAGTGCAAAACAACTCCAAAAATTAGAGATTAGAAGCTGCATATGCCCTAGGCTATACACATATAAAGAGACATGAGCCAAAACAAATTGACCTGTAGAATGGAATAAGTTAAAAGACCTCTATGATTAATTTTACTCTGTCAGTTCTACCAGCTAATGTGAGATTTTTAGATTACATAACATTTGAGGATACATCTTTTAAGGGCCTGTGTATTTTCAATGTTTTGTTCACCTTCAATCTAACCACAAAGATGGACATCTTTTCCTCTCTCTTTCTGGCTGCTGTCGTATCTTTTCAATGGATTCAATTATATGACATGCTATTTTATAAAATAATTTCTCTCTAATTAATATTACCTGATTAAACTAATCAAAGGAATTCTGTTGACTAGGAAGTCAGGGTACCATGGAAGAATGTTTTATAGAGCTGTGATCTTCCGAATAAACTCTTAAAGACCTGGTAATCTTTTATATCAATAGCAGTTAATTATTAATCGTCACCTTATTCAGTCTCATCTGAACATCGTACAATTCTTGGCTATCTTCACGAACCCTGGCTAACAAGTTGAATCATCAATACAAAATTTGGTTTAATTATTTATTTACTAAATACCTAAATAAATCATACAGAATTACATATACCGCAGATGGATCATACATTGACTACTTATTATGTCATACAAGGAAACGTCCCTAGCGGACGGAACCAATATGATGGCTGGTTACACAAGAAAGAGGGCTGGGTTTGAATGAAAGCACGGGAAGACTGGTTTGGTTCTCTATCGAACCTCATGAAGCTATACTATCATAAATACATCATCTTATACATTCTAAATAACCGCCCATTTGGAAAAGGAAAATGCCATAAATATTTACACTGAGCTACGTTTCAATAGATTGGTTATAGATGGAAGGCTGGGTTGCCCAGCAGAGATCTCCCTTGTCCTTTGAAGAATATGTCTTGTGGTTAAACGGATACGTTGTAGTACCGTCATCGTGTGGTAGAACGGATACGTTGTAGTACCCTGTCTTTCTGAAGAGATTGTCCATCCTTTCCTAGTCCATGTTTACAGCTGCTTCTGCTATCTCGATGTCTAGGATGTATCACTTCTTTAGTGAATAAGAGTTCAAAGTTCATACCAAGTTTTCCCATACTATAAGCTCATGCTATATTCTGGCTGGTGTGGTGGAATTCATAATTCCAGCGTGGTGATCGTCACCGCCACGTTGAAATTCGCCCTCCTAAACATATGGACAGCAGTCCTCACGTCATCGGAAACACAATTTGACTTTCGTTAGGTTGTAGTCGTTCAACCATTCGCAACCAGAGCTCACGCTAAGGTTGGCTTAGTTTTGTAGTTAAGATTAGCCCTTTTAAACGTATGGACAGCAGTCCTCACGTCATCGCGAACAGAAGAGGTTGACTTTCGTCAATGGGCTTTTGTAGTGGGGGAGAGAAGGGCGTGTTTCATAGTTCACAACCAATAGTTCACTTGTGCGGGGCCACTGAGTGAGCATAGTTCACTTATGAAAACAATTCTGTCATTTAGAAGCTAAAATTACATTTGATATTTTCACAAATGGTTTCATATTTAAACATTTAAATTGCACAACAATTCCATGTGAATCTGATAACTAGAATGTGTAGACTTTCCAAGATACAGTTTATGTCGTCCTATCATCAGTAATAATGTCTCAGACGACAACTGATCTAACATCATATTCTTTAAGTACCAAAGGATATTTTAACTGGTTGGATTTTCCGAAATATGGTTCCGTTCCCACCCTTTTGATGTTGCTAGACTCCCTCTATGTTAACAAAGGGCTTTCCAATAGTCCAATATGTAGAGTAGAGAGAGAAAAGGGGGAAAGGTATTTATAGGGGTCATAAACCTCACCAACAGGGCAACATCATGACAGTCCCCCCATGTTCGGTTCAATCTTGCGATTAACCTGCACGTTGCAAACCAACATAAAAATGACTGTGGGTTGTCCTGGTTGTGGACCATCATTGTGGTCCCCCTCTGGTGGTTGACCCGGGTAGGGTTTATGCGAATGAAGCAGGCCGCTCCAAGGATGGGCAGCGGATGTCCAGTGGGTGATCACTGTTGTGGTCCCCCCACTGGTGGTCGACCCGGAAAGGAATTCTGCAAATGAAGACGTCTGCTCCAAGGCTGGGCAGCAGATGTCCGGATTGGGATCGTCGTTCCGGACCCTTCGTCTGGTCGACCAGACTGGAAGATCTGGGCAGTAACTTAGGCAGATGTCAAATGGATCGGTGTCCCGTCAACGGGACAATTGTAAATCATGTAGTGCATTGTGTCACGATCGCAAATTTTAGAGAAACAACAAATGTCGGTACATATAAGTGTCTTATATCGTCTGAAAGCTTAAATTCTTGTAATATGATTGCACTGTGCAATTTACAGTAGCTATTACTAAGGAAAGAAATGCCATGCTATTGTTTGAGAGCTCCTAACAACAAAACACTTTTTTTTCACCGCAATAGGTTTGATAAATTCACCTCTGAAGGTGAAATGTATACTTACATTCTGAAATCTAGCGCTGATTTATCATCCAAATGGTCCCAGAGATAACATGAAGTGTCGTTCTGTTAGATAAAATCTATTTTCATATCCTAAAATGGTCAATTTTGTATTTCCACGCGTTCAAATTGCAAAGAGGGGAATCTATGAAAATCTAACCCTAAACGTTGTTTCAACCAGTCAAATCACGTTTGTATGTATTCCTCAGAGATCCTAAACCTAACCAGATTTCTCTATATCATTTGGTGTGTGGTATATGCCAGGTCGCAATTGTAAATGAGAACTTGTTCTCAACTTGCCTACCTGGTTAAATAAAGGTGAAATAAATAAATAAATAAATATCCTATAGGACACCAAATTTGGTCAGAGAGCGACGCCATCATGGCAATCAGATGACGCGGGAGGTCTTCACTTGATCGACTCTAACTTTGTCAAATAAGCACCAATCAGGGTCAAACAAAGCTAGCAAGATAGCCAATGAGCTGGGCTTCATGGGAGTACCCTGAATATGTTGCAAAATTTAGCTGCTGACCTTGTGCGACAGCATGACTTTTCCTTTTGGACAAAAGTTACAAGAATATTCAGAGTTATGAAGTTATGAAAACTGGTTGTTTTGCAAATGTTGAACTTATAATATGGCTACTAATACTTTCCACAAACTTCAAAGTATTTCCATTCAAATGGTACCAAGAATATGAATATCCTTGCTTCGGGGCCAGAGCTACAGGCAGTTAGATTTGGGTGTATCATTTTAGGTGAAAAATGTTAAAAGGGGGGCTATCCCTAAGAAGTTTTCACAACGCACACACGCTCATGAAATATATAATTACATTTCCTCCCAAATGCACTAACAGATTATGGCTCTATCACTTTCTATGTGTCAAAGAAAATGAATGAAAGCATAAACAAAACAAAACTTCTGGGAAGAAAACTGGTGAGTACTGTAGCTGTAGAGTCAAAGGCCTCAAAGTAAATGTTAATCTTTACTAAGGCTGGTATTTTGCTTGAACCCTTAAGTGATTCTAGCACAAATCCTAATTGGATGTTCCGTTGTACATGTGTGTTTATGCTTACACAACCGCGCAGGTCAAGGGAAGAAAACCATGTATCCTGGTAGACTACAACTTGTTCAGAATGAGTCTGACAGAATCAGGTAATTTTCAGGTCAATGCCTGGAGGTCAGTCAGAATTGGTGTCGAGGGAGTCTGTAGTGGTTTTACTACAAGTCACTGTCTTCCACTATTGTAGTGGCTGTAGGTATGAAGAAGTCTGTTTCATAGCTATGTTATCCACGGAGGAGCTAACCTCACGACAGAAGTACTCTCTAAGCACTGAACCAATTGTACAAGGTGTGATCATGGTTCATGACTTCCAATAACTTTCTCCTGAATGGAAGGATCTATTTATTCATGGCATGTGTGTTGACCATCAGAAGAGTGTTCTGGAGATTCCCTTACACGTGTTGCAATCTGAGTGACTACTAACTCCTCTGTCACTATTATCAATAGCAATTAGACTTGTGAGGTATCTAATCCTCTTACTGATTGTTGCTTGACTGACTGTGGTATTGGCACTGGTACTCACGGGGACCAGTTGTCCTACCGATTTATTCTGAAATGTCATCCTACAGGAATACATGATTAGAGCATTTTACTAGTTGTCTTATAGTGGCTACTACACATGGCAAGGAATGATTATTGTTGCCATTTCTTTGGAGGAGTTTACAACTAGATTTGTTTTATGCTCTGGTGGCCTTGTACGGTGATGCACGTAGTCTCGACCCCCCCCCACCCCCCCCCCCCCCCATCATGGGACTGGGCTACTATTCCCCCCTTTTGTGTCTTGGGACCCCCCACCTGCGGGTGGTGTTGGTATCCGAGGCGCAAACTGAAAGGTAGGACCCTATGTACGAGTCGTCAGTGACTGCGTTGTTATGAGAATGGCTGTACCCTTTCAACCAAATCTCCTGGTGTTTGTGCTTCACAATGCTCAGTGGCTGTCGAGGCCTGTCAGTCACCACAGCGTCCTGTGGCAACCTCTTTAGTACCTGCGAACTGAGGATATGTGTCTGTGATATCACAAAGTGTTTCACCAGTGGGAGTCATCGGGTCAGTTGCTGGACTGGGTGACAGTCTCCCACAAAGCGGAAAATGTATTATTGGAAGCAGAATATATATGAGATGGCCGCAGTGCTTGCGGAAGTGTCCGAAGGGCAAGATAAGTTCATCTCAACTATTGTATTGTATGACTGCAAGGAGGAGGGAAGTTTCTCATTCCCAGAGGCAGCTGGCTCAAATCATGAAAAGAATGGTCAATCAGCTTTACTGATGGGATGTGTCGAGATATTGTAATATCTCCTTGGATCCGATTCTGTACCAAGAGGTTTTGAAACGTATTTTTCCCGAGGGGTGCTTTTGACAGATACTCTCAATGTGAGAGGCAAGGTAGTCTGAGTGAAACCTCGAAGTCTAGTGTCGCATCGTTCCACTTTTAACCAACGTTTAGTTTGCTTCAAAGCCGTTTTGAGATCATTGAACAATGTTTGAGATATGACAGATATTGTTGCACTAGAATCAATTAGTGCATGACAAGTTAAGCAGTCCTCCAGGACTGTTTCCAGGTATGGCCGTTTAGAGTCGCGTTTAGTGGACATATTACCCACAAAGTGGACTGGTCGTTTGCAACGACATGATGTGCCATTTCTGTTTAAGGTGAAAGCAGATCAACTTTTCGGATTTTGACTGGGCTTGGCTTTAACAAAGCTTTTGATCTTCTTCTTTGCAACCTTTGTATCAGAGTCTATAGACAAAGCCTGTGGGCTTGTTTCTTGATCAAGCGGGCATTGGATAGGGTCTCGAGTGAGAGCGAGAGAAATTCGATTTTTAACGTCCTTGCTATGGGTGTTAATTCCTGCGGACCTGGTGTCCGGCAGATCCCTGTCTAGTCCTTGTGATTTATCTTTTACCTTTTTCTCAAATTTTTCTCGCTTTAGTTCTTCACGTAGTGGAACTTTTAGAAAACATTGGTCCACGTTTTGATTGTCCGTTAACCCTTGTTACCCTTGTGCTCTGTCACTTTGTGTGGGTTGAGTGCTGCAATATAGTGGACAGGTCGATTGTAGCGGTAGTCGTTGCGATGACAACGTACTTTACAGTTATTTCGACCGCGGTGGTTATTGGTTTCATGGTAGAAAGCATTGTTGTGCATCATCTCTCAATGCCTCAATACCTGAAAATGCACCCTCTAACTGGAGTGAGTGCTCTGCTCCTGGTCAAACTTCAAAACCGAGTAGTCAGGGCTCTTCGCATTGCGAGCTTTGGATGACTCAAAGTCTGTGCTTGCAAGCTCTCTGAGTTGTAAGATATGCAAGCCAATGTGGGCTGCAAGGCCCAAGTAGGTAATGAAGGTTGGATACATGTTCGACAGAAACATTTGTCTGAATGATAACAGCTCTTCCATTCCTGTTTCAGTGAGTAGGCCAAAGTAAGCTGAACGAAGCCTATGATAGTAAGCTTGTGGGTGTTCGTTCTGAGCTTGTTTGACAGTGTTTGCCAGTGAGCTATCGTGTTTGCGAGTCGCAGAACCACTGAATTCTTATTACAAAGCTGTGGCAAGTTTAGCATAGTCATTTAGTGTTGCTGTTGTAGATAAATGAACCTCGTCATGTGTCTATTCGACACATGTCAGAACCCGTACTTTTCGGGTAGCCATCCAATGTGTCCTCTATGTCAGCTAGGAACGTCTCAGTATTGTTTGGCTGACCTGGAACAGGGTCAAAGGTGGGAAAATTCTTAACGAATTTGTCAAGGTATTCCGCGTCAAGCGGGTGGAGAGGGTTGGCTTCATCCTGTGGGCAAGTTGGGGCTGAAGGCCCAAGACGAGAAGCCAAGCTTTGGCTTTGTTGGCGAAAAGGCACCATATTACCCCATGCCGAATGGCCAAGAGAAGACTGAGGGACACATGAGGGAGGCAAAGTCTGAAGCCTATCGTATTCACTCCTTTGAGTACCGGACTCCGTCCGGTTGCTTATTGGGTTAGTCAATATTAGCCCTTCTAAACGTATGGACACCAGTCCTCACGTCATCGGGAACAGAAGAGGTTGACTTTCGTCAATGGGCTTTTGTAGTGGGGCAGAGAAGGGAGTGTTTTATAGTTCACAACCAATGCCTGTTCACTTGGGCGGGGCCACTGAGTGAGCATAGTTCACTTATGAAAACAATTCTATCATTTAGAAGATAAAATTACATTTGATATTTTTACAAATAGTTTCATATTTAAACATTTAAATTGCACAACAATTCCAATTCCATGTGAATCGTCAATGTCATGACACTGCCCTCCTCGTTCCATTCTAAGTTCAAGTTCAAGTTTGTTTATTTGTCATATACACATGATATACTGTACATGGAGTACTCAGTGCAATGAAATGCTTACTTGCAGGTTAACCTTTCGACACTGCAACAACAATAGAAAAAGTAAGTAGCTAAGTGAATAAAAAGAGTAATAAAAATGAAGGTCAATAAAACAATTTCACCAATTTAATGATTGCCAGTTTGTTACAAATAGTTTCATAGCCTATACGAAAATAACAGACATGAGAGAATCATGTTTACCTGTAGAATGGAATAGGTTATATTTAATTTGATTGTTTCAGTTCTACCACCTCAACAATGCTAATTTTAAACAGGTTAAATATAATGTTTTAGTTAAGTTCAGCTTCAGTCCACAGGGGGGCACTGTGTCACTGTCTGAAAAACATTCTCTCATCTCTTTGAACTCAGCTAGCTAGTAGCCAGTAGCTACTGTAGTGGCTAGCTGCATAAGCGAAACCCATCAAATACACTTGCTGGAAATAAACACCTTTCCTAATATCATGACTTATATAATATACTGTTAAATAACTAATTGACACCCAATAGCTTAAGGATACTGAGCACTAACACTTGCGTATTAGCATTAGCCAACCCTTATGCTGAGGGAGACTAGCTAGTTAGCTACCATATATCTGCTACTGCACTTTGACTTTCTGGCTGTTCTGCCCTCTCCACCTCATTGACTACTGCCTCAACTTGCTCAACCTGCTCGCCATTTTTGCCACTATTTTGGAAGAAGTTCACAATTTTCTCTGACTAAGTGACAGGTGTTTTGATGACTGATGACATTGACATCTTACCGGTGCTGTAGGGGTACAGGTTAAGGGACGTGAGTGGTCCACTGCATTGTGAAATCACATCAGACACCGTGTCCCTCCAGACACCGTGTCACTCCAGGGGCTTCTTGTAGTCCCTGCCACTGCCTAGCGCAGCATATTGGATCGTTTATTTTTGTCATTAAAATTTCTCAGCAAAACATGTTTTTTTTTTTAATGCGGCGTAGCGCAAGTGATGTGTGGTTACAATCATATCAGACAGAGGTTTTTTTTTAATGAAAAAATTTACCATCAAAAGGTTTGGGCCTGGATCAAAAACATCCTGAAGCAGCTGGTGTTAATTATTTGAACTGACACACTCCAATAATTGGGACAGAGAGAAGTTGAAGCTGTGATTTTCTTTTGGAGCTGAAAAGAGAACATTTCAAACAGATCCACTGACGGTTGAATAATTGGAAGGATGTTTGGTTTCAGAATGTTTAAAGTGCAACTAAAGGCAATGAACAACTTCTCTGATAGAAACGGCCTATGTGGAATCGATATTAGTTAGAAACATTTATTCTAGTGCGAAAATTGACTGTAAATAGGATAATTGTTGTCATAAAAAAGTGGGTTTTGATTTCAACAATGCTCACTTGCCCACTAACACCGGATACACAGCTGTGGTCTATCCAACACACAGACAGTGAGACAGACCTCCTTTTTTACTTGAGAAATACTGCACCAAACACATTAGTTAGATGTAGAATTGCACAGTTAAAACCGCCTCTCCAAAAACGTCAAAATGAATTATCTTAGATTCATTCTGACTATTTAGAGGAAGTGATTCTGGCTTTGTTCCTATGGTGTCTCTTGGGGTACATACATTAGTAACTGCCATATTGAACCACACCCCCAAGACTGAGGTCTCGTTTTTATTTTAATGAGCAACACACAAAAACACATGCGGAATCGGTCTGTTTAGTCGCTCTCTAAATTGTTAGTTTTTTTTTAACTAAAAGAGCTTTCTTAAAAGGATCTAACTGTACACTTCACGATCTGTCTGGTTTGAGATGCTCTCAGCATTGCCCTGCTTACCTCTTCTCTTCTCAGCTCTCCTCACCTCTCCTCACTTCCCCTCTGCTCTCTTTATGAAGGAGTAGGACAGTGAAAAAAATATATTTTAGATGAAATTGCAGTCAAGAGCTTTGCAATTATAAAAGTAATCCAAGATTACACATGAGCCAGGCGGAATAAGATGAGCGGGCTCATGGAATAGATGAGAGAATAGGTTTAAGCATTGCAGACAGCCAGAAGGAATGATGGAGAGAAGACGGAAGTCTATATTGAAGATATATATATATTTTTTTGTGTGTGTGTGTGTGTGTGTGTGTGTGTGTGTGTGTGTGTGTGTGTGTGTGTGTGTGTGTGTGTGTGTGTGTGTGTGTGTGTGTGTGTGTGTGTGTGTGTGTGTGTGTGCGTGTGTGTGTGTGTGAGTTTTTTTCTTTATAATCATCTCACTTCCCCTGTGACAACCATGAGCACGGGCTGACTTGACTTTTATGTGCCTCAGCCTACCATTACAATGTAGAAAAATGCATATCAGCTATTTTTCAATAGTTCTCCATATTACCAGAGCTTCATCTTATTCTGTCAAACCATTTTAATGGTGGATTCGCAGCCACAATTTGTGGAAGATGCCAAAACGTTGGTGCTAACAGTAGGTGGCGAAGGGATGAGAAAGAATGGATAGGGAATGTGTGTGTTTATGTGACATGGCCATATAGACAGAGAAGGTACAGCATTTTCTCACTTGTGTTAATCAAAGGTCAAGATTTACATTGTAGTCTGCCTTAATTTCATTTCCCACCAGATATTTTTACTCAGGCAATAATGTTCAAGGCACAGCGTACTTCCTCTGTGTGCTTAACATCCATGTCCATATACTGTGTGTGTGTTAGCATGTCAGTATTCAACCAGTGTCATCTTTAAAGCCTGGTCCCTGGAAATCATGTTCTCTGTGACTGAGCAATGTATTTTTTCTTCCTTTCATGTGTTTTATCTCACTATACAGTACATGCAGTCTATCCCAACAATACGTCACATCTCTTCTCCTCATATTCATTGTTCCGCCCACCAAGGAACACAATCTCCTTCACACAGACTCTAGTGAAGCACAAGATATCGTATTGGTTTCAGATTAGCGTAATACCTGGGTTTGTTTCTGCAGAGTTAAGGATGATTTCTCTATTTCTATCAACGAGGCCATATAGTGAGTGTGAGGACTGGATTAGGTGCATGATGGTTCTTTTGTGGGTTGACGTAGAGAGCAGGAGACAGCAGGGGTTGGGGGACAGATGGTTGTGTGATGGAGCGCAGAGAGTGTGTGTGTGTGTGTGTGGGGGGGGGGGGGGTTGTCTGTGTGTATGTGTGCATATCTACAGTGGATTATAGCATCAAAGAACTGGATTAAAGCAAAGTTTCAATACACACAATACACAGAAATGTATCAACATGACAAATATGGTCGGACTGGACTGAAGCCATGAAGTTACTTTACATTCAAGTTGATGTTGTGTTTATTAGAAATGTGAGGTTTATGGACCAATAGATACTTGTGAAATATTACAACGTCTGCTATTTTTGTCAAATTGACAAGATGTTGTGTTGAGACCAGAACAAAATGATTTGACGCTGTTGGTAGAAGTTGCTCCATGGTGACAGATCTATGATCAGTTTGCACTTGCTATGCCAACTCCTTAACAAATGGGTAACAATGCAAGACTGACCTAGGACTGACCTATCAGCATTTAGGGATAACTTCCTCCTTCTCAATTGTTTTTTTCCATAAAATCCCGCGCATTACCACACTGCTCTCGTCTACTACTGGTCAATATGTTTTTTGAACCAGGAAATCTCTGGTGTTTCTGGGAATTTCGCACACCCTGAATTTTGAGGTGTAAACAATGTTCGCTGGTGTGAAGATTCTCAGAAATTGATATTTTCATTTGTAAACAACATTTGCTGGTGTGAAGATTCTTATAGATGTGTATTTTCAGGTGTAAACAACATTTGCTAGTGTGAAGACTCTCAGAAATGTATTTTCATGTGTTGAACCTCAATGTTGCTCTCACATCACATATGAGAGATCAGTGTGTGTCGTCCCTTCTCTTGATACTTTTATCTCTCTCTCTCTGTGTGTGTGTGCGTGTGTGTGTGTGTGTGTGTGTGTGTGTGTGTGTGTGTGTGTGTGTGTGTGTGTGTGTGTGTGTGTGTGTGTGTGTCGTCCTCTTTTTGAATCTCTGCGGCATCAGGAGAGCCAGCTTGGTACTATAGTTTTTTTCTGATTGCTTAGGCACTATCTTTGAAAATATAGGCTATTTTTGCAAAACCCTACACACTAACCACAAAACCCTACACACTAACCACAAAACCCTACACACTAACCACAAAACCCAAAACCTCACACCAAACCAGCAAAACATTATACATCTCTTGCAAAAGCAAACAATTCTTGCAAAACTCTTCAAACTCTTTAAAAAATAAGTTTTTGTGTCAATACAGCACACACAAACCATCATTAGAATAAGCACACTAAGCACCAACTACCCACTGATAGTATAAATGAAAAACACTGTGTGCAAGGCATGGCAGTTGGCAATAAAGTGTTGTCATACATGTAGAAAACACACATACACACAGGTATAAAGTATGGATGTGTTTTCCAAACATAACACACTATCAATACAAATAAGGGGAAAACTTTTTTATTTATTCTTCTCAAAATGTTCTAACACTCCTCAAACATCAAAAGTGCAGTAAGAAGAAAACAAAAACATTTGTGCTAGAAAAAAAATTACAGGAAAAAAATGTGGCTACATCTCACCTTCTTTGTGGGTCTGGCCATAAGACTTCATCCACATCACATGCAATGTTGTCTTGAGCTGGGCAGCATGGAAAGTATCGACTTGAGTCCCGTATCCAGACCTGGCATCACCCCTGATCCATGTGTCCACAAGCCTCCTCCATTGCCTGTAGAATGCGTTGGTGGGGCTGGCGATCATACACCTTCCAACTCCATGCAGAGGATAATTCTTCAATAGGACTCAAGAACGGAGAGTATGAGGGAGATTGAGTGTGATGAAAAGTGGGTGACCTGTGAACCAATTGTGGACCACAGCAGCACGGTGGAAACTATCATTGTCCCAGATGATAACGTACATGGGCTGCTCTGGCCCCTGGTCATTAGGGATTAGTCTGTTGTGGATGGTGTCCAGAAATGTGATCATGTGTACAGTGTTGTATGGGCCTAGGATTGCATGATGTTTACAGTTTTTTCCAACTGCTTACACACAAAATCTTTTCATGTCACACGATTTTTTAAACCTCTCACTCAAAGTGCAAAACTACACACCAAATATCCAAAACCATAAGCTATTTCTCAGACTCAGTTGTCAATTGCATAAAACACTTTTTTCAAAACACTACACACAATTCTCTACCTAAAACACAAAAATCAAACAGGAAGGGACTTGCTTTCCTTTTCCAAACACAACCAATCAAAATGCTACACTTATTCACCACACACACTCCTCACATGTGCAAACATGTGCAAACACTAATAGCTTAACTGACCACTAACCAATCACTGCTTTACTGTAGTATAGGCCTATAAATAGGTCATAGGTCAGATTAACTGTTTTGAACAATGGATGCCAACAATGGACAGAGAGCAAGAGGAGTAGGAGGGACAGAAAGAGGAAGAAGAGGACGAGGGCAAAGAAGAGAAGGAAGGAGAGCTATCTCTGATGAGATTAGGGCAACACTTGTTGATCATGTGATCAACCACGGTTTGACCATGAGAGAGGCTGGACTGAGAGTCCAGCCCAACTTGAGTCGATTTACAGTGGCGTCCATAATTCAAACCTTCAGAAATGAGAACAGGTATGCAACTATCTAATGACTATTTTAGCATTACAGTAATGTACTGTAAAATACGTATGACTTCATAGTATTGCATAAACATTTGTAACTCTAAGCCATCCATTTACTGCACTGCATTGAATGAATGAGGTTGGTTATCATGCTGTACTAAATTTTTTTTGTACATTGTTTACAGTTCCTATGCTGAACACATACTGTGTTTGAATTCTGTAGTGGAAAGGCAAAGACATCATGGAGGACGAGGACGCTTGTTTACAGATGTACAAGAGACTGCAATTATAAATATGGTTTTGGCCAACAATGCAATTAGGATTCGAGAGATAAGAGAGCATATCTTGAAGAATGACACCAGATTTAACAACATCAATGCTGTAAGCCTGTCCACCATACAACGCATCCTCCAACGGCACCGAGTGACGATGAAACAACTTTACAAGGTGCCATTTGAGAGAAACTCTGACAGAGTCAAGAATATGCGACATGACTTTGTAGAGGTGTGTATGCAACACTACTTCCAGTACTTCAGACCATATTTACTCATCTGTATATCCTTTTGTCTGTTACAGAGAGTATTGGAGCTGGATGCCCATGTAATTCGCCATGAATTTATTTATGTGGATGAGGTTGGCTTCACCCTCACCAAAACCAGGCGCCGTAGAAGAAATGTAATAGGACAGAGGGCATTTACCAATGTCCCTGGACAGCGTGGGGGTAATATAACTATGTGTGCTGCCATCACTCAAAACGGGGTCCTCCATCACAATGCCACACTGGGTCCGTACAACACCGGCCATATGCTCACTTTTCTGGATGCAATTTACACAATGCTTGTCCCTGATCCAGATCAGGAGCCTGCTAGATTTGTGGTTTTATGGGACAATGTTAGTTTTCACCGGGCTGTTCTGGTCCAAAACCGGTCTGCCACCCATCCACAATTTGTAGTTTTGTACCTACCCCCATATTCACATTTTCTAAATCCCATAGAGTAATTCTTCTCAGCCCGGCGCTGGAAAGTGTATGATCGCCAACCCTATGCCCGCATGCCGCTTCTCCAGGCAATGGAGGACGCATGTGGGGACATAGAGCTTGCCTCTGTCCAAGGTTGGATACGCCATGCTAGGAGATACTTCCCTTGATATTTGGCAAGAGAAAACGTATCTTGTGATGTGGACGAAATATTGTGGCCAGACCCAGGCCGGAGAAGAGATGAAGGGTAGCTTAGCACTGGTGACTGCCCCCCCCCCCCCCCCCCCCCCCCCCCCCTACCAATTCCTGGACTGCCCCCCCGGGACCCCACACACACAATTGTGTTCTTTACTGTATTCTAAAGAATATACTTTTGGTTTACATATGTTTATGGTTTTGTTGTATGCTACTGTATACAACAGTAATATTTGCCCGAATAAATATTTTCATTTTCATATTTTCTACATTGCATTGGTGTTTACAGTGTACTTGTTACCCCTCTCAGCAGATTACTTTCACTGTAGAACATTGTATTGGTGTTTACAGTGTACTTGTTACCCCTCTCAGCAGATTACTTTCACTGTAGAACATTGTATTGAAATGTAGATATAAGCCTATGAAATACCAAAGACCTTTAGATTTAGAACAACAGTGTTTACATGGTATATCCAAAAATGTACTATTATGAAAGCAGTGTTTGCCATTTGATGCCAATGCTTCATTCTGACACGTGTTTATTGCATTTTGAATGCAGTGTTACATTTTGAAGGAGATGTGAGGCATTTTGCATTTTGTGTGTGCAGTTTTGGGAATTGTGTGTAGAGTTTTGAAAAAAAGGAGACAGTTTTGAAAACGTGTGTAAACAGTTGGAAAAAACTGTAATGACGCCGTTGTGACTAATAGCCACACACATTGTTATATTGCCACCACGTTGTCCCGGGACGTTGATGATGGCACGGTGTCCGATGATATTTCTGTAGAGGCCCCTTGTTTTTGCAAGGTTGAAACCCGCCTCTTCCACATATATTAGCTCATGATGCACTGCATCTGCTTCAACCTCCATGACTCTCTGAAAGAGACAAGACAAAACAATGTAGAAAAGTAGGAAAAGACAGGGATCAGTCAATATGATGTAGCACCATACACGTCCAGATCCAGTACCAATGATAGGATACTATAGCTTATCTGCACATATTCATATCTCAGTTGTTTTACACGGTCTGAGTTTCTTTCGAAAGGCACTCTGTACAGCTGCTTCATCCAAATTCTGTTATGTTTCAGTAAACGAGACAGTGCAGAGAGACTCACTCTGTTGACATTTTAGAATATGGTGTCATCTGACATTATGTGGTTCTGCAGTTCTCTGAGTCTGATGCAGTTATTTGCAATGCCCATATTTACAATGTGGGTCTCCTGCTCTGGGGTGAACAGTCGACCTCTTCCACCAGATACTGGTTTTCTTACAGTTCTGTAAAAACATTTGAATGGTTTTAGTGATAGATCCTTCTCATTATGAAAGTACAGTACATATTACTGTAGCAGTAAGACTACAGCACAGTTACTTACAGGTTCTCATTTCGAAATATCCGAACGATACCTGCAGCAGTATAGCCGCTCAGATTTGGTTGAACCCGTTTCCCAGCCTCCCTCATGCTCATCCCATGGTTTACAACATGGTCAACCACAGTCGCTCTGATTTCATCCATTATTGTGTTCCTGACTTCCTCTTCCTCTCCTTCTCCCCATCCTACTTCACCTCTTCCTTCTCCTCCTCTTACTTCTTCACCTCCTTGTCCTCCTCATCCTCCTCTTCCTCCTCCTCCTCATCCTCCTCTAGTTCTCACCTCTCTTACTCTCTGTCCAATATTGACCTCCATTGTTGTCCAAACCAAATGTTTACTTGTGGCCTATTTATAGTGCTCAAGCTCTGATTTGTAGGTGAACTCATTATCTAAAAGTGTTTTCACATGTGTCAATTTAGAAAGGCAATTGGCGAAGTACTGTAGCAATGTAGAGACCAATTTTTACAGTTTTGCTAGAAGTGTGTTATTAAATTGCAAACTGAGTGTAAAGCAGTGAGTTGTGTTTACAGTTTTGCAAAAAGTATGTTATAAAATTACAACCTGAGTGTAAAGCAGAGAACGTGCATTCAGATTGGCACACTTGGTAAATGCATTGGCTACAAGTGTTAATGGTTTCAGAGATAGTGCTTCAAGAATCACTGTTAGTGTTTAAGCATTCAGAAAAAACTGTAACATATAAGCGTCAGTCTGGAATGCTTTTGCAAAAATATGTCTCAAGAAGCACATTGCATAAGTCAATACATCATAAACAGTATATGCATCACGTATATTGACACATAGATATGCATCAAAAGTGATTGACGAATAAGTCAATGCTTTGCATTCAAGGCAAAAAAGTTGGCGATAAAGCTGCAATGGGTAAACAGACAGAAATATAAACTCACAGACAGACAAGCCTCTCTCGCTCTATTCTCTAATCCTTCCCTCTCACTCTCTTCAATCTCTCCCTCCCTTTTTCCCCCCTTCTTCTCTCTCTCTGCTTCCTCTTTTTCCCCTTACTTTCCTTCTGCCTCCTCTCTCCCTCCTCTCACCACCCTCCCTCCTTCAAGCTCTTCCTCTCTCCGCTCTCCCACTCCCTTTACCCTCCCCCTTCTCTCTTTTTCCCTTCTCCCCTCCCTGTCCATTCTCTCTCCCTCCTTATATCCCTCCCTACCTCCCCCTCCTCTCATCTCTCTTTCTCTCTCTCTCCCTTTCCCTCTCTCCACCTCTCTCTTCTCTCTCCCACCACAACAGACAGGATATTAATGCATAGATATGTGTCAAGGGCTTTGACGCATTAGTCATTACATTGCATTCAAGGAAAAAAGGTTGGTGATAAAGCTGCAATGGGTAAATTTGTAAAAGACTCAGACACACAGACACACAGACACACAGACAGACAAACAGACAGACAGACAGACAGACAGACAGACAGGCAGGCAGGCAGGCAGGCAGGCAGGCATGTGATCTGTGCGAGCGAGGTGGGTATCTCACGCCTCATGGTCTCTTTATTTCTGAAATGACTCCAGGATCCTCCCCAGTAGCTAACCATAGAATGGCAGACATCACTCAGATGGTTAAGCAATGGACACTTCAATAAATGGAAGCAATGACCTAAACGTCTGGTCATTTTAGTTTCTGAGGTGCCGGCAGACGTAACCTAGCTAGTGGTAAACAAGACCATCATGCAGTGACATCACTTCCTCTGGGATCTGAGGTAGTGTCGCCCAACACCAAGCAATGGTGTATAAATACATCTAGCTAAGACCATGGTGTCGGTTATTCTGGTGCTGCTTTGTGAATATGCTGTTGTGAATGTACCTTTATATGCCGCTGACTCAGATAAGCACACCATTAAAGGTCTGGGAGGTGAACCTAATAATAATATAATTCCTCAATTTCCTCTAGTGCGCTCCTCTCCATCTCTCCCTCGTTCCCTCACTCCTGATCTCTGTGCCAGGTTGAGTGAGCAAGCGAGGGAGCCTGGTGAAAAAGAGAACTCTGAAAAAAAGTTTGGAACAGAGGTCTTATCAGACGGGAAAGCTGTCAATCAAAAGTTTGAAAGATGTAAAACAGAAAAGCAGATAAATCAAATTGTCCGGGAGAAGAAGAGAAAATCAGCGAAATAACTGATGGAA
This sequence comes from Oncorhynchus mykiss, assembly GCF_013265735.2. NCBI lineage: Eukaryota > Metazoa > Chordata > Actinopteri > Salmoniformes > Salmonidae > Oncorhynchus > Oncorhynchus mykiss. Next base: position 72,025,205 of record NC_048575.1, on the reverse strand, counting down.
ATACCAGCTGCATTCAATACATTTGACTGGCTTATCGGTCTAGGGGTCATTTGCATAATTTTGTGGAATTACATTGGCATGTGTGTACAGTCTATTTGCTATGCATTTATCACACGAGTACAGTATACGGATACAGAGCCTTCGAGTGGAAAATCTGTCAGACGCTGCTAGAGCTGCTGCTGCAGCATCTTGTCGTGCTTTCAAGGTATCTGGGATCTCTGAAAAATACGAGGTCAAATCATGACGTCAGTGATCTTCAAGTCGGAAAGTCGGAGCTCTAGAAAGAGCCCCGAGTTCCTGGGTTGGAATTCCATGTTGGATGTCCGTTCTAAAAAAAAAATCCCAGTCGGAGCTCATTTTTTCCCAGTTGTCTTTAATGCACTGAAGTCGGAGCTTTCCAAGTTCCCTGTTTTTTTTACCTCATCATCAATCGGCATCAATCGGCAGGCTTCATTAGCGCATCACACACCACTTTCAATGAGCTGGAGGCAGTATCCATTTTGAAAACATATACTTAATTGTTTGAAACCTGAATATTTGAATACATATTATGAGGCATGTCTTACCTTGCTTCAAGGTAGCTTAGATCTCCTCTTTCTAAAACATATTATTTCATCTCCGTCACATGAAACCGCTCCCATGCAGTGCTCTTTTGACTAAATAATAGTTTATCAACATGTCAAGTTAAATGTTCTGGTCTGTTGCATCAGACTCATTGCTTTAAAAAAAATGGCCTACTAGGCCTACTGGTTGTATACATTTGGGATCTATCGTCCCACAACTGTCCCAGAGTCTATTTGGAATAGGCTGTTTCTTCCTCGACAAGCTGATCAATGGAATAGATAGCCTAAACTTTCTACTATAGTAGATTGACATGGGCTAGTGATTCTGCTGTTTGTTACTCATCTTGTTGGCTGAGGAAAAGTACATGTAGACAGTTATTCTAACATGTTCAAAGTGCACATCCGAATTTGGTAAGAAGGACCTCACATCGTTCCATCCTCGACTTGTGTGTTCTGTTAATATGAATAACCATATTCTAAATGTGATTTCTGTCATTCTGAGACGCCCTAATCAGGTTACGCTCCCAATGCATTATGGGTCCGGTACCTTTCTCAAATGTCCAGTAAATTAAAATGTTGCCGTTCAAACGTCCGGTGCTACGTTTTCCTTAAGGAAACACCTGCGTATCTGTGGGTGCATGCGCATGTGCATAAGTGGTGTGTGTGTGTGTGTGTGTGTGTGTGTGTGTGTGTGTGTGTGTGTGTGTGTGTGTGTGTGTGTGTGTGTGTGTGTGTGTGTGTGTGTGTGTGTGTGTGTGTGTGTGTGTGTGTGTGCGCGCACTTGTATGTCTGTTTGAACAGGAAAGCAGAGTTGGTGCCAAAACACGTCAGATCAGACACTACATGGTGAAATGGTTTCTGTAACAACATTTTTCTCGCTGACACAGAAACTAACAACATGACAGACAGTTCATTCATACTAGCCCAGGTGTCTGTCTGTTCCTGTTGTTTCACCAATTCCTGATGTAGTTGTAATGCCAAAGCCTTTGGATGGGAAACATGTCTATCAGAGAACAGCTTAAGTACTTGGTAATAACTTGTGTAAAAATCAATGAATTAGAAGATTAACGGCACAGTGAATTTGTTAGCTAGCTAGCTAGCCAGCCAGACAGTTCAAGTGTAATGATTCAGTGACATCCGGTTAGGTCAGCAGGTGGATAAGCACGGGCTATTATGAAAGACAGATTTACTAAGCAACTTTTATTTTTGTGTTTAACCTTCTTTTCGACAGGGACTGTCTTTCACAGATGAGCCCTACACATCAATGTACAATACACAGATCAATATACACATCAATATTCACATATTGATTCAGGTGGAGCACACCCACAGGTCTGAAAAACATGTAACCAGACAAGGTGACACACCCAAAAAGATTGTGGTCAAGTTCCTGATGTTTAAGGACAAAATGGCTGTTTTTTATTATTATTTATTTTTTGACCTTTATTTATAGAAGTTTTTTCTCATTGAGATAACATCTCTTTTCCAAGAGAGACCTGGTCCAAAGCCTGGAGAGACCCGGAGAGAGCCAAGAACTTGAGAGGAACCAACATCTTCCTCAATGAGGACTTCTCTGAACCTATGCGCTAGATGCAGAAAGAATGTATCCCAGCTATGAATGCTGCCATATAGCCTGGGTACATTGCTTACATTCGCTCAATGTCCAAAATTCACAGTCAATAGCTTCAGCCCAACGTCACACACACACACACACACACACACACACACACACTCACTTACACACACACACACACACACACACACACACTCACTTACACACACACATTGCTTTAATCTGTCTCCACATTATGTCCGATTAGCTGGCAAGGAAAGGGCATTGAAAAGCCCATAATAATGCAGTTGAAGTCGGAAGTATCTATATCCACAGTAAAACGAGTCCTATATCGACATAACCTGAAAGGCTTCTCAGCAAGGAAGAAGCCACTGCTCCAAAACCACCATAAAAAAGCCAGACAACAGTTTGCAACTGCACATGGGGACAAAGATCGTACTTTTTGGAGAAATGTCCTCTGGTCTGATGAAGCAAAAATAGAACTGTTTGGATATAATGACCATCGTTATGTTTGGACGAAAAAGGGGGAGGCTTGCAAGCCGAAGAACACCATCCCAACCGTGACATCCTAAACATCATGATGTGGGGGTGCTTTGCTGCAGGAGGGACTGGTGCACTTCACAAAATAGATGGCATCACAAGGCAGGAAAATTATGTGGATATTTTGAAACAACGGATTCATATACAGTTGAAGTCGGAAGTTTACATACACCTTAGCCAAATACATTTAAACTCAGTTTTTCACAATTCCTGACATTTAATCCTTGTAAAAAATCCTTGTTTTGGTCAGTTAGGATCACCACGTTATTTGAAGAATGTGACATGTCAGAATAATAGTAGAGAGAATTAATTATTTCAGCTTTTATTTCTTTCATCACATTCCCAGTGGGTAAGAAGTTTACATACACTCAATTAGTATTTGGTAGCATTGCCTTTAAATGGTTTAACTTGGGTCAAATGTTTTGGGTAGCCTTCCACAAGCTTCCCACAATAAGTTGGGTGAATTTTGGCCTATTCCTCCTGACAGAGCTGGTTTAACTGAGTCAGGTTTGTAGGCCTCCTTGCTCGCACACACTTTTTCAGTTTTGCCCACACATTTTCTATGGGAATGAGGTCAGGGCTTTGAGATGACCACTCCTATACCTTGACTTTGTTGTCCTTAAGCTATTTTGCCACAACTTTGGAAGTATGCTTGGGGTCATTGTCCATTTGGAAGACCATTTGCGAGCAAGCTTTAACTTCCTGACTGATGTCTTGAGATGTTGCTTCAATATATCCACATAATCTTCCTGCCTCATGATGCCATTAATTTTGTGAAGTGCACCAATCCCTCCTGCAGCAAAGCACCCCCACAACATGACGCTGCCACCCCCGTGCTTCATGGTTGGGATGCTGTTCTTTGGCTTGCGAGCCAAATTAATATCAGTTTCCATTGGCTGTAGTGACCATAACACCGTGGCAATAACAAGGAAAGACAATGAGCCAAAGGTTGGGCCTAAAGTAATTTATAGGAGATCATACTAAATGTTTTTTCAGGATTTACAAAACATAAATGTTGGTCAGGTGTTCAGTATATGAGGAAGTGAATCCAGGAAGTATTTGAACAATTATTAATGCCAATTGTTGACATGCCGTATCCGGGAGAATTGTCAGCAACTACCCTAATTAGCATAGCGCAACGGTCAAATAATCTTACTAGAAAATATTCATATTCATGAAATCACAAGTGAAATATAGTGAAACACAGCTTAGCCTTTTGTTAATCACCCTGTCGTCTCAGATTTTGAAATTATGCTTTACAGCGATAGCAAGACAAGCGTTTGTGTAAGTTTATCGATAGCCTAGCATAGCATCATGTCCAGCTAGCAGCAGGAAGCTTGGTCACGAAAATCAGAAATCAAATAAACTGTTTACCTTTGATGATCTTCGGACGTTTTCACTGACGAGACTCCCAGTTAGACAGCAAATGTTCCTTTTGTTCCATAAAGATCATTTTTATACCCAAAATACCTTCGTTTGTTTGTCACGTTATGTTCAGAAATCCACCGGAAATAGCGTTCATGACAACCCCGAAAAAAATCTAAATTATATCCATAATATCGACAGAAACATGGCAAACGTTTTTTATAATCAATCCTCAAGCTGTTTTTCAAATATCTATTCGATAACATATCAACCGGGACAGTTAGCTTTTCAGTAGGACCGGGAGGAAAAATGCCTACCTCTCTCTTTTACGCAAGAATCACTCTGAGAGCCATCAGCTGGCCACTTACGCAATGTGTTCGTTTACGCTCATTCTTCAACATAAAGGCGTGAAACTACGTCTAAAGGCTGTAGACACCTTAGGGATGCCATAGAAAAAGGAATCTGGTTAATATCCATTTCAATGGTCAATAAGGATGCATAGAAAGACAGGGGTTTCAAAATAAGGGTCACTTCCTGATTGGATTTTTCTCAGGATTTCACCTGCAATATCAGTTCTGTTATACTCACAGACAATATTTTTACAGTTTTGGAAACTTTAGAGTGTTTTCTATCCTAAGCTGTCAATTAAATGCATATTCTAGCATCTGGTCCTGAGAAATAGGCAGTTTACTTTGGGAACGTTATTTTTCCAAAAATAAAAATTGTGCCCCCAAGCTTTAAGAGGTTTTAAGAAACTAACTGTGAGAACTGTTCCAGCCCTCTGGATTGATGTTGAATTAGAAAATTGTGCAAAAGAGGCAAACAAGGTAAGCTGCTCATCTGATCGGTTGACATTCTGTAAATTGAGAAAATGTTTTACTGAACGTAACAAAAAGAAGATGAAATTATATTTCCAAACAAAGATAATAACATAAAATACAATTGGAAAAGACTTTGGAGTACCTTAACTACATCTAAAACTAAAATACAATTATCTGAGACCTAAACATAAAGCGTGTAACCATTGAGCAAGATCAGGAAGCTAAACTCCTAGGTACAGCATTGGATGGTCAATCATTTTTTGTGGACCACAGGAAGAGTAGCTGAAAAAACTAATTGGGAACCAAATAAACAAATAGCAAATAAACATCAATACATGAAGAGCAAAACACAATCACAGAAAACAAACACATTTTTCAGTAACAAGGTCATCAATCAGGCTTTTGAATTGCCCTAGAGGCACCAATTCATCCAATTTTACAATGCCTTGGAGATTATTCCAGTTTACAATCAGATTTACCGAACTCTGTGGATATCAAAGGGAACTCCAGAGTTAACCATTCCTGAGACCAGGTCTGGTATCTCATATTTCTGTAAGTTTATGCAGGAGGTCTTTATAAACAAAAAGAGGGCCAGCCTACTTGCTCATACAGAATGCAGTGATATGTACTGAATCTTTCGCCCGTAATAAAGAGTAGCGTGCTATGATAAACTGCATTCAATGGCTTCAAGACAGTGGCAGCTGCATTTCTATCGGCAATATCATCATAGTCTATAACCAGTGTGAATGTCGACTGAATTATTTTATTTTTTTGAAGTCATTACATTTTTCTATAAAATAAGCCCTTTTTAATTTATTATTTCTTAACTAACTCATCAACATGCTTTTTTTGTCAATCCAGATACCCAGATATTTGTAAGTGGGGACATGATCAATGAGGGCACCATCCAATGCACATATTCATAAATCATCAGATACATGTTTATGTGACTTGCATTAAGTTCCAATTGCAGTTCAACAAAGGCTGTAGAGACAGTAAATAAGTAAAGGACCTACAATGTACACATCTACAATGTGACCCATGTCTTATATTTTTGAATCATCAGATACTCTTTGAAGAGGTAGAGGTTTCAGATGGGCAGGTACTCTGCAGTCCTTGCTTCAAGAGGTGCCAGGACAGAGAAGAGCTTCGACTGGGCTGAGTGGGAGCTACCCTCCTATAGGGATGGGAGGGCCGAGAGACCAGAGGTTGCAGAAAAGAGTACTTGGTTGTGATCTAGGGTGTGAGCCTGAAACTAGGGAGAGGTTGTTCCTCATTCTGCTCCTTAGGAAAGTACCATGGTCTTGTAGTGGATGCGAGCTTCAACTGGAAGCCAGTGGAGTGGAGCGGGGTGACATGGGAGAACCTGGGAAAGTTGAACACAGTCGGGCTGCAGCGTTATGGATAAGTTGTTGGAGTTTGATGGCACAAACTGGGAGCCCAGCCAACAGTGAGTTGCAGTAGTTCAGACGAGAGATGACAAGTGACCTACAACTTAGATGACAAGTGACCTGTGCCGCTTCCTGTTTGAGGCAGGGTCATACTGTGAGAACGTTGTAGAGCATGAACCTGCAGGAGCAAGTCACTGCTTTTATGTTTACAGAGAACAACAGGGTGTTGTCCAGGGTCACACCAAGGTTATTTGCCCTCTGGGAGGGGGACACCATGGAGTTGTCAACCATGATGGAGAGGTCATGGGATGGGCAGGCCTTCCACAGGAGAAAGAGCAGCTCCGTCTTGTCAAGGTTGAGCTTGACAAGGCACACAGAGATGCGTGTCGCCACCTTGGTGTAAGAAGGGAAAAGGAGAAACAGAGTTGTGTCATCTGCATAGCAATTATAGGTGAGACCATGTGAAGACATGACGGAGCTGAGTGTATAGAGAGAAGAATAGAGGGCCTAGAATCACGCCCTGGGGGAGACCAGTAGTGAGAGCATGTGGTGCAGACACAGATCCTCTCCACATCACTTTGTAGGAGCGGCCTGCCAGGTAGGATAGAATCCAAGAGTGTGCAGAGCCTGAGATTCCTAGCCCTGAGAGAAGGATCTGATGGTTCATGGTGTTGAAGGCAGCAGTTAGATCTAGGAGGATAAGAGCGGAGGAGAGAGAGTCAGCTTTGGCAGTGCAGAGAGCCTCTGTGACACAGAGGAGAGCAGTCTCGGTTGAGTGACTCGTCTTGAAGCCTGACTGGTTAGATCGTTCTGAGAGAGAGAGTGATAGTTGGTCAGAGACAGCACACTCAAGTGTTTTGGATCCAAAAGAAATAAGGAGTACCGGTCTGTAGTTTTAGACAAAAAAAAGATGAGTGTTGATTTCTTGAGTAGGGAAGTGACTCTGGCCATTTTGAAGTCAAAGGTGACAGAGCTAGGGGTCAGAGATGAGTTGATGGGGGGAGTGAGGAATGGGAGAAATTCTCCAGAGATGGAGAAGAGAGTAGAGGATGGGGTTGAGTGGCAGGTTGTTGGGCGGCAGGACATCACTAGTCGCAGGATTTCTAGAGAGGGGAGAAAGAGGTGAAGATGTAGGGTAGTTTTGTGTGAGTGGAACCAGTGGATTCAATAGTCTGAGTGAATGAGGAGCGGATGTCGTAAATCTTAATTTCAAAGTGGTTGACAAAGTTGTCCACAGAGTTGGGAAGGGGTGGAGGATTAAGGAGGGAGGAGAAGTTTGGAAAGAGTTTTCTAGGGTAAGAGGTTGATATTTTCTTTCTAGGGTAAGAGCTTGATGTTTTCAGCGATATAAAGTGGCTTTAGCAACAGATACAGAGGAAGAGCGAAAGGATGTAATTTGGAAGATTAGTTTTTCTCCATTTTCAATCAGCTGGCGGCATCCCTGTTCTGTAAGCTCGCAAATGATTCACTCAGCCATGGAGCAGGAGGGGAGGGCCGAGCCGGCCAGGAGGAAAGGGGACAATGAGAGTCATAGGATTCAGAAAGGGAGAAGAGTAGGGTCAAAGAGGCAGAATCAGGAGACAGGAGGGAGAAGGATTTAGCAGAAAGGACAGACAATAGGATAGAATAGTAGAGACTAGTGGGAGAGAGAGAGCAAAGTTTGAGATGGCACATGACTATCTCAGTAGGGGCTGAGTGGTTAGGGTTGGAGGATCAGGAGATAGAAGAGGAAACCAAGTAGTGATCAGAGACCTGGAGGGAGGTTGCAGTGAGATTAGTAGTTGAACAGCATCTAGTAAAGATGAGGTCAAGTGTGTCTTGTGAGTGGAAAGGGGACTGGGAAAGGGTGTGGTCAAAAGAGGAAGGTAATGGAAAGAAAAAGGTGGAAAACAATTAATCGAAAGGAGACCTCAGGAGGTTTGTCATGACTGTCCTTATCAGGTCAGGTTACAGGAGACCACAACCCTACATATTATCACTCGACCCCAACAGAGACTGGTTAGACTGTAAACTCTCCTTCCAGACCCATATCAAACATCTCCAATCCAAAGTTAAATCTAGAATTGGCTTCCTATTTCGCAACAAAGCATCCTTCACTCATGCTACCAAACATACCCTTGTAAAACTGACCATCCTACCAATCCTCGACTTTGGCGATGTCATTTACAAAATAACCTCCAATACCCTACTCAACAAATTGGATGCAGTCTATCACAGTGCAATCCGTTTTGTCACCAAAGCCCCATATACTACCCACCATTGCGACCTGTACGCTCTCGTTGGCTGGCCCTCGCTTCATACTCATCGCCAAACCCACTGGCTCCATGTCATCTACAAGACCCTGCTAGGTAAAGTCCCCCCTTATCTCAGCTCGCTGGTCACCATAGCATCTCCCACCTGTAGCACACTCTCCAGCAGGTATATCTCTCTAGTCACCCCCAAAACCAATTCTTTCTTTGGCCGCCTCTCTTTCTAGTTCTCTGCTGCCAATGACTGGAACGAACTACAAAAATCTCTGAAACTGGAAACACTTATCTCCCTCACTAGCTTTAAGCACCAACTGTCAGAGCAGCTCACAGATTACTGCACCTGTACATAGCCCACCTATAATTTAGCCCAAACAACTACCTCTTTCCCAACTGTATTTAATTTATTTATTTATTTTGCTCCTTTGCACCCCAATATTTTTATTTCTACTTTGCACATTCTTCCATTGCAAAACTACCATTCCAGTGTTTTACTTGCTATATTGTATTTACCTTGCCACCATGGCCTTTTTTGCCTTTACCTCCCTTCTCACCTCATTTGCTCACATTGTATATAGACTTGTTTATACTGTATTATTGACTGTATGTTTGTTTTACTCCATGTGTAACTCTGTGTCGTTGTATCTGTCGAACTGCTTTGCTTTATCTTGGCCAGGTCGCAATTGTAAATGAGAACTTGTTCTCAACTTGCCTACCTGGTTAAATGAAGGTAAAATAAATAAAAAAAATAAAAAGAGGAGGAGAGATCTAGGGGTCTGAAGATGTGGGGTTTTATGACCCCTCACGCCCATGGTAAATCTTAGACCACAGACAACATTCCTTTGTCCTCTCACTCTGGAGAACCAGCCTCAGAACATTAAACATGAAATAAAGGGACTTTGGAACAATGGTTTCCGTCAGCCACAATGCTGGTCATGACGATAGACGGAATATGAAAATGTATGTCATTTTTGTTTTGTTATTGAAGGTTAATAGATGACATTATTACGAAAACATTGTAACTTTAAGAGTTTTCCTAGGATATGCTTGATGTTTATACATTGTACGTTGTGTGAAAAAATTCCAAATCAAAGAGAATATTTTGGTAAAGATGAAATGTGAAGTTAGTTGTCTAAAATTGGATTTGAGTAAAATCTAGACCTTGTCCATAACTTGGTACGCCCAGAGAATTGCCCTAAAGGCAGTTATGCCCACTTCTGACCTGAGGATATAAAACCTGTAAGTACAGAATTAACATATGAGACTACGTGACCCAAGCTGCAGCCGAGGTCTAAAAAGTCAACGAACCCAAAACTCAACCCATGGTTGAAGACAAAGAAATCTTTTTCTACCCATGTTACTGATGAGTAGCTGTGTCTAAGCGGGTGAATTCAAGACGGACCACCTAACCTCCACTCTCCATCGAATCGTGGTATCTACACTGTTTCATTCCTACGCTGTGAGCTCTGAGCTACAGAGCTGTCTGTCCTCAGAAGACCCCCCCCCCCAGAACAAGGGTGAGGAATCAGACCAAAAGGACACTGACATCGTGAGGACAACCAGAGAGTTACGCCGGAGAAGTGTATCATTGAGAAGCCTAAACGACACACGGAGCTTCCTATTTGAGACCTCCCACACGTAATTACATCATTATATTCTGACCCATAAGAGCGGCAGTTCGGGGCTAGGTTTAAAATAAACATAGCTGACAAATGTCCCCAAATGTATATTTCTCTAGTGTACTTTCTCTTTTTCTCTCTCTTTTAAATCCCCACTTTTGGGTAACACGCGCCATAGTGTGTTGGCCCGTTACACTAAGTTCTAATCAATAGCCTAGACTGTGTTTTGTGTATATGTATCTTTTATCATCATTTTAGCTTTCTAGTAAATACAGTGCCTTGCGAAAGTATTCGGCCCCCTTGAACTTTGCGATCTTTTGCCACATTTCAGGCTTCAAACATAAAGATATAAAACTGTATTTTTTTGTGAAGAATCAACAACAAGTGGGACACAATCATGAAGTGGAACGACATTTATTGGATATTTCAAACTTTTTTAACAAATCAAAAACTGAAAAATTGGGCGTTTGTTGTGAAAAGCACTTTATAAAAAGTGAATGTTGGACTCAAACCTCAAATACAAGTGATCAAATAAACACTGGTATGACACTGGTATGACACTGGTATGAACGGATGGTCATAGAGAGATGGAAGGTCATTACATGATTGCATTTTCCCTGAACTTTCACCATTGCCTCACAGTACTTCAACTCCTCCTCCACCATGTTCACCCATTGGTCAATCATGAAAGAGGAAAGGGGATGAACGGGCCATGGCCAAACACAGTGACTTGCACCTTGGGGACCATATTTAACATCACTGGTCAGAAGCCTGTCAGTAAATGAGACTGGAGAAACATGGTTAACCACATGAGCGTAGCAGAGATCAAAGCTCTTTGGATGTGCTGTTTGATCCAACAATCTCATTGCTCTCAGCAATAAGAGATCAAATCGTACTAGGAGATGTATAATTGAAAGATCATATCGCAGATACAGTAGAGCTGTTCTGTTTCATCATGTACTGTACAGTAATAGACATCTTATTTATGAATAATTTTCTTACAGACAAAAGATTCTGAGATCTGTGCATGTGTTTATGGGTCAATCCAAGGAATAAGTTCGTTTTGAGTCCCTTTGATATTTTAAGTAGAAATTGTGCACCAATATTGAACATTTAAAAGCCTGTTACATTAAATGAAGTGCCCTTTAATATAGACCACATGTACAGTTCAATAAATCTGATTTTATATTTGAGTAAAGACTTGGTAAAGTGCCAGAATTGACTAAAGTGACTTCTAGGACAATTTTATCCACAAAATTACTCCAAGTTTTCACCATCAGTATAAAGCCCTAGTTGCAGTATTTTGTTGCTTTAACTAAATTGGAGATTAATGTAGATTATTGTTGAAGATTATTACTAATTTCATGTGATCAGTGATAAAATAAACTGCTATGTGAACTTAACTCTCATTTTAATATGGTAAACTATTCCTTTATATTTTTTTCAGAAGAAACATTGAACATCTAACAGTAAAAGCATAGTGTAAAAGCAGGTGAGCTGGTTCTAATCTTCTTGGCCATTTTCTGGTGTGTTGTGTTGGAGAACCGAGTGAGTCAAGCTTAACACGTCAACCCTGTAACCCATAGATAGTCTGGTAATGTTTTGACAATTACATGTTTTATTGTGAAGCGTGCATTCAATTGCCCCTCCCTATTGCCCACAAGCTTCCATTCCTCCTGTCACAAGAGGATTGATGGCTGTTATTAGATGAAATCGTCAGCCCTGTCACGGTTAACCCTGTTACTTTATTTGGCACTTAAGACCCCTCACTATAGTCAAAATGGGAAAACTCGTTTTCTTATTAAGTTGAACATTTTATGATAATGTTAAAATATTAAAATGTTTTGTTTTCTACCAAGTTACACTACCCAAAAGGGAGTAATTTGGGGGAACGTATTTGTCCCTTATTAGGTGTTTAGTTAGACGCTCCAAATAAGGGGAAAACCCACCATCTGTTGGTTGAATATCTCATCTGTTGCCTGGCTCTGTGCTTCCTTTCTATGGAATCACCGCTCTTTGATGTCATCAGATAATTGCTCCTTTTTGAACTGGGGATGGAACGCTGGCATGGCGTTAACCATCAGGATGTTCTCATGGCAACCACCTTCATGTGTGTCAGCTGTAAGCAACTGTTCATTGTTTCCAGTAAGAGGAAACACTTTAGTCTGGAGATACCACATGTAGGCCTGAGAGAAAGGCACTTCTGGGAGTGGAGAGGAGAGGAGAGGAGAGGAGAGGAGAGGAGAGGAGAGGAGAGGAGAGGAGAGGAGAGGAGAGAGTCTGAAATACAGTACAGCTAAACTGTCAAGGGACAGCTCCATAGGGAAATATCAGTTTGTCATTTAGTATGAAGGTCTATCTTGTAAAATAAATGGGATCTAAATCCGACTAACCTAGATAGAAAAGGTTATATAAGAAGTGTAGTTGAATAGATGTACAGTATGTCTGCATGCAGTGTCAGTTGGTTTTGAATTCTAAGTGCCGGTAACCTTAAGAAACCTGTGCAATGATGGTCAGTGCTTATCTGATTGTCACAAAGGAAATTACTTGGACTTTTGTGTAGGTTGAATTTAGTGCCGTCATCATCAGCTAAAAGCTTCAAGCTATTATGAATCCGCTCATACACTGACAATGTGAACAATTATTATTAAACGGAGGTGTCCATTTGCCCTGAATGTCATCTTCCTGTGCTGTGTATTAGATTCTGAAGACTGCCCAACCTTATTATAGGTCAATGATGTTGGAATTACCATCCACTTCACACTCCAGCAGTCCGACGGAATGGGCACATCTCAGGAAACACATTACCATTGGAGAGGACCCAATGCTCTTTTCACTGCACCCAATGAAATTACTTAAAAAAAGAATCGTCTTCATCCAAAGTTTTACTTTGATAGAGCTTCAGCTCAAATGAATAATTAACAGTAAGAGAAATTGAGAGTGGAGTTCTTGATAGCTTTTCATACACAGTTGATGTTGTTTATGTCAAAGGAGGTTACTAGGGATCCCAGGCCACCACACAGACACGGTTGGAAAGGTTTAAAAGGTTTTTATCTCAATCAACCAGGCCACACATTCACAAACACAAATCAGAAGAAGGATTAAACAAACTCGGACCCAAAGATATAGTCCGTGCTGCCGGAGGCCTATCCAAGATAGCTGCCTCTGCCACACTTTCCCCGGTACTCGCTAGCTAGCCGGTCATTGTCTGTTGTCTCCATTTATTGGTTTCACCCATCCCATGGTCTCCTTTCCCGAAACATGCAGGTTTTCCAAAAATCCCAGTTGGAATTTTCCTGGAATCAAGAGGAAATATAAAGGAAATCTGGAATCCCCCAACCCCTCTCAACACAAGCACCAAAGAAAATGCCATTCCTCGCCATAATTGTAGTAGCAGACAAACGCCATTCCTGGCCATTTTAATTATTGTGTGTGGGGCCGTCTGTGGTGTTGTCTGCAGACTATGGGCTGTGTGGCCGTTCTAATAGAGCATATTTTTACCTATGTTAGCTGTCAGTCAGACTGCACAAAAGTTAAATTGACATTTACCACGACTGTTGAGAATAGGAATGAATTTAGAAATGTTGGTTAAATTTAGGCAACAGGGTTAACCTTACACGTTAATTCCAAGGGGTTAAGGGAAGGGTTAAGGTTTGGGATAGAGGTAAACAGAAACAAATAAAGAACTTCTATTGAACCCGTGATCCTCTGAGCCGTAGATCGCAGGCTACTAGATAGTAATAGTTGCTCGCGTTGGCCCTAGTGGACAGTAAGAAATTGCCATGGAAATAAGATGAACTGGGAAAGACAATTGTTTCATTTCAAATATGCATTACTAGGTAATCCACTAGAGTTTGGCCTGGGTATTTTGCAACCTTAATCCAGCAGCAGGCCTAAACTGGAGCTGAAAGCCCCCTTTAGGATAACTAGGCCCAGGTTTAGCTCGTTAGGTGAACTAGGCCCAGGTGTAGCTCGTTAGGTGAACTAGGCCCAGGTGTAGCTCGTTAGGTGAACTAAGCCCAGGTGTAGCTCGTTAGGTGAACTAGGCCCATGTGTAGCTTGTTAGGTGAACTAGGCCCAGGTGTAGCTCATTAGGTGAACTAGGCCCAGGTGTAGCTCGTTAGCTGAACTAGGCCCAGGTGTAGCTCGTTAGGTGAACCAGGCCCAGGTGTAGCTCGTTAGGTGAGCTAGGCCCAGGTGTAGCTCGTTAAGTGAACTAGGCCCAGGTGTAGCTAACCAGGGAGCAGTTCCATGGAGACCACCCAATTGGGAGGTGTCTATCTTAAGTATTTTCAGAGACATAAAGGAAAGGAAAAGCACAGCAAACCAAAGGAAAATATGCTAAATTAGAACAAGGCCCACAAAATATGTCAAATAAAGGTCACTGCAAACTAAATTAAACTAAAATAAACCAAATACACACAAAAGGGGATGGTACTCCAAAGGTTAATTAACATGTGACATTTATGCTCACAATAACCTGATTATGTGAATGTCATTTAAATTACGCTGACAATTTTAACTAGAATAGAATCCATGCTGTACTCTCAGTGTAGAATCCATGCTGTACTCTCAGTGTAGAATCCATGCTGTACTCTCAGTGTAGAATCCATGCTGTACTCTCAGTGTAGAATCCATGCTGTACTCTCAGTGTAGAATCCATGCTGTACTCTCAGTGTAGAATCCATGCTGTACTCTCAGTGTAGAATCCATGCTGTACTCTCAGTGTAGAATCCATGCTGTACTCTCAGTGTAGAATCCATGCTGTACTCTCAGTGTAGAATCCATGCTGTACTCTCAGTGTAGAATCCATGCTGTACTCTCAGTGTAGAATCCATGCTGTACTCTCAGTGTAGAATCCATGCTGTACTCTCAGTGTAGAATCCATGCTGTACTCTCAGTGTAGAATCCATGCTGTACTCTCAGTGTAGAATCCATGCTGTACTCTCAGTGTAGAATCCATGTTGTACTCTCAGTGTAGAATCCATGCTGTACTCTCAGTGTAGAATCCATGCTGTACTCTCAGTGTAGAATCCATGCTGTACTCTCAGTGTAGAATCCATGCTGTACTCTCAGTGTAGAATCCATGCTGTACTCTCAGTGTAGAATCCATGCTGTACTCTCAGTGTAGAATCCATGCTGTACTCTCAGTGTAGAATCCATGCTGTACTCTCAGTGTAGAATCCATGCTGTACTCTCAGTGTAGAATCCATGCTGTACTCTCAGTGTAGAATCCATGCTGTACTCTCAGTGTAGAATCCATGCTGTACTCTCAGGGTAGAATCCATGTTGTACTCTCAGTGTAGAATCCATGCTGTACTCTCAGTGTAGAATCCATTTTGTACTCTCAGTGTAGAATCCATGCTGTACTCTCAGTGTAGAATCCATGTTGTACTCTCAGTGTAGAATCCATGTTGTACTCTCAGTGTAGAATCCATGCTGTACTCTCAGTGTAGAATCCATGCTGTACTCTCGGTGTAGAATCCATGTTGTACTCTCAGTGTAGAATCCATGTTGTACTCTCAGTGTAGAATCCATGCTGTACTCTCAGTGTACAATCCATGTTGTACTCTCGTTGTAGAATCCATGTTGTATTCTCAGTGTAGAATCCATGTTGTACTCTCGGTGTAGAATCCATGTTGTACTCTAAGTGTCGAATCCATGCTCTACTCTCAGTGTATCATAGTGACAGTACGACAAGGCTCAATATAAACTCTCCTGCGAATATACACTGAACATACACTAGTGAGATTCTATTGGTGTCAGTGTTTCTTGTTTCAGGGTGAGTAAATAATATAGTAGAAGTGTCTATTTCCTCTAGCTTATGGATTTGTCTGGTCCCTGAGTGACATCATATTAGATTGGAGGGCACATTACAGCCTCTTCACAGATAGCTAGGGGTGTGTGTTATCTAGCAGTGCTGTGTACCACTGCGTTACTCATTGAGCATGCAGTACCTTATGTTCACCTCTTATTTGAGTGTGACCTCAGAGGTGCGGCCAGCCTTAGGGCAGCAGTCAGGGCTATGTGCTGAATGTTAATGACATACCAGAGAGAGAGGGATGAGAGGAAGGAGGGAAAGACAGGAGAGGAGAGGAGAGGAGAGGAGAGGAGAGGAGAGGAGAGGAGAGGAGAGGAGAGGAGAGGAGAGGAGAGGAGAGGAGAGGAGAGGAGAGGAGAGGAGAGGAGAGGATATGTGGGAAATAGGAGAGGACAAGATCAGAGAAGAGAGAGTGGGAGAGAGGAGAGAGTGGTAGAGAGTGGTCCGTGGAGAGAAGGGGAGAGGGTGTGTGTGTGTCTGTGAGAAAGAGCTAGAGAGAAGAGACAGGCAGACAGATAGAGAAAGAAAGCGGAGTGGACTGGACTGTAGGGTAAGAGAGGAGGAGGGGGAGGAGGAGGAGATGACATTTGTCTGATGGGAGATGAGGCAGGTACCACTCCTCTCCTCCTCTCTGTGATGCTGACTGTTCTCTAAGGGGTTTCCTAAGGGCCTGCTAGGAATCACCATATCACTGAGTATAATCTCTCATTGCCCCCTCCAGCCCCCAGTTTATCAGGATCAGACAGATTATTCTGGGGGCCTCATGCCCCAAGGTATCAATGTAACTATCAGTATTGTTTGTGATAACAATTGAGTTTAAAGTTTGGTTGGAACATTTTGTTTTCCTTACACGTTTTGTCTTTTTTCTCTCTCCCATCTCCCTTTCCATCTCTATACATCTCCCTTTCCATCGCTCTACATCTCCCTTTCCATCTCTCTACATCTCCCTTTCCATCTCTCTACATCTCCCTTTCCATCTCTCTACATCTCCCTTTCCATCTCTCTACATCTCCCTTTCCATCTCTCTACATCTCTCTACATCTCTCTTTCCATCTCTCTACATCTCCCTTTCCATCTCTCTACATCTCCCTTTCATTCTCTCTACATCTCTCTTTCCATCTCTCTCCATCTCCCTTTCCATCTCTCTACATCTCCCTTTCCATCTCTCTACATCTCCCTTTCCATCTCTCTACATCTCCCTTTCCATCTCTCTACATCTCCCTTTCCATCTCTCTACATATCCCTTTCCTCTCTCTCTCCCATCTCCCTTTCCATCTCTCTACATCTCCCTTTCCATCTCTCTACATCTCTCTACATCTCTCTTTCCATCTCTCTACATCTCCCTTTCCATCTCTCTACATCTCTCTACATCTCTCTTTCCATCTCTCTCCATCTCCCTTTCCATCTCTCTACATCTCCCTTTCCATCTCTCTACATCTCCTTTTCCATCTCTCTACATCTCCCTTTCCTCTCTCTCTCCCATCTCCCTTTCCATCTCTCTACATCTCCCTTTCCATCTCTCTACATCTCTCTACATCTCTCTTTCCATCTCTCTACATCTCCCTTTCCATCTCTCTAAATCTCTCTTTCCATCTCTCTCCATCTCCTTTCCATCTCTCTACATCTCCCATTCCATCTCTCTACATCTCCCTTTCCATCTCTCTACATCTCTATTTCCATCTCTCTACATCTCCCTTTCCATCTCTCTACATCTCCCTTTCCATCTCTCTACATCTCTCGTTCCATCTCTCTACATCTCTATGCATCTCCCTTTCCATCTCTCTACATCTCTCTACATCTCTCTTTCCATCTCTCTACATCTCTCTACATCTCTCTACATCTCCCTTTCCATCTCTCTACATCTCTCTACATCTCTCTTTCCATCTCTCTACATCTCCCTTTCCATCTCTCTACATCTCCCTTTCCATCTCTCTACATCTCACTTTCCATCTCTCTACATCTCCCTTTCCATCTCTCTACATCTCCCTTTCCATCTCTCTACATTTCCCTTTCCATCTCTCTACATCTCTCTACATCTCCCTTTCCATCTCTCTACATCTCTCTACATCTCCCTTTCCATCTCTCTACATCTCCCTTTCCATCTATCTACATCTCTGTACATCTCTCTACATCTCCCTTTCCATCTCTCTACATCTCCTTTTCCATCTCTCTACATCTCTCCACATCTCCCTTTCCATCTCTCTACATCTCCCTTTCCATCTCTCTACATCTCTCTACATCTCCCTTTCCATCTCTCTACATCTCCTTTTCCATCTCTCAACATCTCCCTTTCCATCTCTCTACATCTAGTTTTCCATCTCTCAACATCTCCCTTTCCATCTCTCTACATCTCCCTTTCCATCTCTCTACATCTCCCTTTCCATCTCTCTACATCTCCCTTTCCTCTCTCTCTCCCATCTCCCTTTCCATCTCTCTACATCTCCCTTTCCATCTCTCTACATCTCCCTTTCCATCTCTCTACATCTCCCTTTCCATCTCTCTCCCATCTCCCTTTCCATCTCTCTACATCTCCCTTTCCATCTCTCTACATCTCTCTTTCCATCTCTCTACATCTCCCTTTCCATCTCTCTACATCTCCCTTTCATTATCTCTACATCTCTCTTTCCATCTCTCTCCATCTCCCTTTCCATCTCTCTACATCTCCCTTTCCATCTCTACATCTCCCTTTCCATCTCTCTACATCTCCCTTTCCATCTCTCTACATCTCCCTTTCCATCTCTCTACATCTCCCTTTCCATCTCTCTACATATCCCTTTCCTCTCTCTCTCCCATCTCCCTTTCCATCTCTCTACATCTCCCTTTCCATCTCTCTACATCTCTCTACATCTCTCTTTCCATCTCTCTACATCTCCCTTTCCATCTCTCTACATCTCTCTACATCTCTCTTTCCATCTCTCTCCATCTCCCTTTCCATCTCTCTACATCTCCCTTTCCATCTCTCTACATCTCCTTTTCCATCTCTCTACATCTCCCTTTCCTCTCTCTCTCCCATCTCCCTTTCCATCTCTCTACATCTCCCTTTCCATCTCTCTACATTTCCATTTCCATCTCTCTACATCTCCCTTTCCATCTCTCTACATCTCTCTTTCCATCTCTCTCCATCTCCTTTCCATCTCTCTACAGCTCCCATTCCATCTCTCTACATCTCCCTTTCCATCTCTCTACATCTCTCTTTCCATCTCTCTACATCTCCCTTTCCATCTCTCTACATCTCCCTTTCCATCTCTCTACATCTCTCTTTCCATCTCTCTCCATCTCCTTTCCATCTCTCTACAGCTCCCATTCCATCTCTCTACATCTCCCTTTCCATCTCTCTACATCTCTCTTTCCATCTCTCTACATCTCCCTTTCCATCTCTCTACATCTCCCTTTCCATCTCTCTACATCTCTCGTTCCATCTCTCTACATCTCTATGCATCTCCCTTTCCATCTCTCTACATCTCTCTACATCTCTCTTTCCATCTCTCTACATCTCTCTACATCTCTCTACATCTCCCTTTCCATCTCTCTACATCTCTCTACATCTCTCTTTCCATCTCTCTACATCTCCCTTTCCATCTCTCTACATCTCCCTTTCCATCTCTCTACATCTCACTTTCCATCTCTCTACATCTCCCTTTCCATCTCTCTACATCTCCCTTTCCATCTCTCTACATTTCCCTTTCCATCTCTCTACATCTCTCTACATCTCCCTTTCCATCTCTCTACATCTCTCTACATCTCCCTTTCCATCTCTCTACATCTCCCTTTCCATCTATCTACATCTCTGTACATCTCTCTACATCTCCCTTTCCATCTCTCTACATCTCCTTTTCCATCTCTCTACATCTCTCCACATCTCCCTTTCCATCTCTCTACATCTCCCTTTCCATCTCTCTACATCTCTCTACATCTCCCTTTCCATCTCTCTACATCTCCTTTTCCATCTCTCAACATCTCCCTTTCCATCTCTCTACATCTAGTTTTCCATCTCTCAACATCTCCCTTTCCATCTCTCTACATCTCCCTTTCCATCTCTCTACATCTCCCTTTCCATCTCTCTACATCTCCCTTTCCTCTCTCTCTCCCATCTCCCTTTCCATCTCTCTACATCTCCCTTTCCATCTCTCTACATCTCCCTTTCCATCTCTCTACATCTCCCTTTCCATCTCTCTCCCATCTCCCTTTCCATCTCTCTACATCTCCCTTTCCATCTCTCTACATCTCTCTTTCCATCTCTCTACATCTCCCTTTCCATCTCTCTACATCTCCCTTTCATTATCTCTACATCTCTCTTTCCATCTCTCTCCATCTCCCTTTCCATCTCTCTACATCTCCCTTTCCATCTCTACATCTCCCTTTCCATCTCTCTACATCTCCCTTTCCATCTCTCTACATCTCCCTTTCCATCTCTCTACATCTCCCTTTCCATCTCTCTACATATCCCTTTCCTCTCTCTCTCCCATCTCCCTTTCCATCTCTCTACATCTCCCTTTCCATCTCTCTACATCTCTCTACATCTCTCTTTCCATCTCTCTACATCTCCCTTTCCATCTCTCTACATCTCTCTACATCTCTCTTTCCATCTCTCTCCATCTCCCTTTCCATCTCTCTACATCTCCCTTTCCATCTCTCTACATCTCCTTTTCCATCTCTCTACATCTCCCTTTCCTCTCTCTCTCCCATCTCCCTTTCCATCTCTCTACATCTCCCTTTCCATCTCTCTACATTTCCATTTCCATCTCTCTACATCTCCCTTTCCATCTCTCTACATCTCTCTTTCCATCTCTCTCCATCTCCTTTCCATCTCTCTACAGCTCCCATTCCATCTCTCTACATCTCCCTTTCCATCTCTCTACATCTCTCTTTCCATCTCTCTACATCTCCCTTTCCATCTCTCTACATCTCCCTTTCCATCTCTCTACATCTCTCTTTCCATCTCTCTCCATCTCCTTTCCATCTCTCTACAGCTCCCATTCCATCTCTCTACATCTCCCTTTCCATCTCTCTACATCTCTCTTTCCATCTCTCTACATCTCCCTTTCCATCTCTCTACATCTCCCTTTCCATCTCTCTACATCTCTCGTTCCATCTCTCTACATCTCTATGCATCTCCCTTTCCATCTCTCTACATCTCTCTACATCTCTCTTTCCATCTCTCTACATCTCTCTACATCTCTCTACATCTCCCTTTCCATCTCTCTACATCTCTCTACATCTCTCTTTCCATCTCTCTACATCTCCCTTTCCATCTCTCTACATTTCCCTTTCCATCTCTCTACATCTCTCTACATCTCTCTACATCTCCCTTTCCATCTCTCTACATCTCTCTACATCTCCCTTTCCATCTCTCTACATCTCTCTTTCCATCTCTCTACATCTCCCTTTCCATCTCTCTACATCTCCCTTTCCATCTCTCTACATCTCACTTTCCATCTCTCTACATCTCCCTTTCCATCTCTCTACATTTCCCTTTCCATCTCTCTACATCTCTCTACATCTCTCTACATCTCCCTTTCCATCTCTCTACATCTCTCTACATCTCCCTTTCCATCTCTCTACATCTCCCTTTCCATCTATCTACATCTCTGTACATCTCTCTACATCTCCCTTTCCATCTCTCTACATCTCCTTTTCCATCTCTCTACATCTCTCCACATCTCCCTTTCCATCTCTCTACATCTCCCTTTCCATCTCTCTACATCTCTCTACATCTCCTTTTCCATCTCTCAACATCTCCCTTTCCATCTCTCTACATCTCCCTTTCCATCTCTCTACATCTAGTTTTCCATCTCTCAACATCTCCCTTTCCATCTCTCTACATCTCCCTTTCCATCTCTCTACATCTCCCTTTCCATCTCTCTACATCTCCCTTTCCTCTCTCTCTCCCATCTCCCTTTCCATCTCTCTACATCTCCCTTTCCATCTCTCTACATTTCCCTTTCCATCTCTCTACATCTCCCTTTCCATCTCTCTACATCTCTCTTTCCATCTCTCTCCATCTCCCTTTCCATCTCTCTACATCTCCCATTCCATCTCTCTACATCTCCCTTTCCATCTCTCTACATCTCCCTTTCCATCTCTCTCCCATCTCCCTTTCCATCTCTCTACATCTCCCTTTCCATCTCTCTACATCTCCCTTTCCATCTCTCTACATCTCCCTTTCTATCTCTCTACATCTCCCTTTCCTCTCTCATCTCCCTTTCCATCTCTCTACATCTCCCTTTCCATCTCTCTACATCTCTCTTCCCATCTCTCTACATCTCCCTTTCATTCTCTCTCTACATCTTCCTTTCCATCTCTCTACATCTCCCTTCCCATCTCCCTTCCCATCTCTCTACATCTCTCTCTCCATCTCTCTACATCTCCCTTCCCATCTCTCCCATCTCCCTTCCCATCTCTCTACATCTCCCTTTCCATCTCTCTACATCTCTCTTCCCATCTCTCTACATCTCCCTTTCATTCTCTCTCTACATCTCCCTTTCCATCTCTCTACATCTCCCTTCCCATCTCCCTTCCCATCTCCCTTTCCATCTCTCTACATCTCCCTTTCCATCTCTCTACATTTCCATTTCCATCTCTCTAAATCTCCCTTTCCATCTCTCTACATCTCTCTTTCCATCTCTCTCCATCTCCTTTCCATCTCTCTACAGCTCCCATTCCATCTCTCTACATCTCCCTTTCCATCTCTCTACATCTCTCTTTCCATCTCTCTACATCTCCCTTTCCATCTCTCTACATCTCCCTTTCCATCTCTCTACATCTCTCGTTCCATCTCTCTACATCTCTATGCATCTCCCTTTCCATCTCTCTACATCTCTCTACATCTCTCTTTCCATCTCTCTACATCTCTCTACATCTCTCTACATCTCCCTTTCCATCTCTCTACATCTCTCTACATCTCTCTTTCCATCTCTCTACATCTCCCTTTCCATCTCTCTACATCTCCCTTTCCATCTCTCTACATCTCACTTTCCATCTCTCTACATCTCCCTTTACATCTCTCTACATCTCCCTTTCCATCTCTCTACATTTCCCTTTCCATCTCTCTACATCTCTCTACATCTCTCTACATCTCCCTTTCCATCTCTCTACATCTCTCTACATCTCCCTTTCCATCTCTCTACATCTCCCTTTCCATCTATCTACATCTCTGTACATCTCTCTACATCTCCCTTTCCATCTCTCTTAATCTCCTTTTCCATCTCTCTACATCTCTCCACATCTCCCTTTCCATCTCTCTACATCTCCCTTTCCATCTCTCTACATCTCTCTACATCTCCCTTTCCATCTCTCTACATCTCCTTTTCCATCTCTCAACATCTCCCTTTCCATCTCTCTACATCTCCCTTTCCATCACTCTACATCTAGTTTTCCATCTCTCAACATCTCCCTTTCCATCTCTCTACATCTCCCTTCCATCTCTCTACATCTCCCTTTCCATCTCTCTACATCTCCCTTTCCTCTCTCTCTCCCATCTCCCTTTCCATCTCTCTACATCTCCCTTTCCATCTCTCTACATTTCCCTTTCCATCTCTCTACATCTCCCTTTCCATCTCTCTACATCTCTCTTTCCATCTCTCTCCATCTCCCTTTCCATCTCTCTACATCTCCCTTTCCTCTCTCTCTCCCATCTCCCTTTCCATCTCTCTACATCTCCCTTTCCATCTCTCTACATTTCCCTTTCCATCTCTCTACATCTCCCTTTCCATCTCTCTACATCTCCGTTTCCATCTCTCTACATCTCCCTTTCCTCTCTCTCTCCCATCTCCCTTTCCATCTCTCTACATCTCCCTTTCCATCTCTCTACATCTCTCTTCCCATCTCTCTACATCTCCCTTTCATTCTCTCTCTACATCTCCCTTTCCATCTCTCTACATCTCCCTTCCCATCTCCCTTCCCATCTCTCTACATCTCTCTCTCCATCTCTCTACATCTCCCTTCCCATCTCTCCCATCTCCCTTCCCATCTCTCTACATCTCCCTTTCCATCTCTCTACATCTCTCTTCCCATCTCTCTACATCTCCCTTTCATTCTCTCTCTACATCTCCCTTTCCATCTCTCTATATCTCCCTTCCCATCTCCCTTCCCATCTCCCTTCCCATCTCTCTACATCTCCCTTTCCATCTCTCTACATATCCCATTCCTCTCTCTCTCCCATCTCCCTTTCCATCTCTCTACATCTCTCGTTCCATCTCTCTACATCTCCCTTTCCATCTCTCTACATCTCTCTACATCTCTCTTTCCATCTCTCTCCATCTCCCTTTCCATCTCTCTACATCTCCCTTTCCATCTCTCTACATCTCTTTTTCCATCTCTCTACATCTCCCTTTCCTCTCTCTCTCCCATCTCCCTTTCCATCTCTCTACATCTCCCTTTCCATCTCTCTACATTTCCATTTCCATCTCTCTACATCTCTCTTTCCATCTCTCTCCATCTCCTTTCCATCTCTCTACATCTCCCATTCCATCTCTCTACATCTCCCTTTCCATCTCTCTACATCTCTCTTTCCATCTCTCTACATCTCCCTTTCCATCTCTCTACATCTCCCTTTCCATCTCTCTACATCTCTCGTTCCATCTCTCTACATCTCTATGCATCTCCCTTTCCATCTCTCTACATCTCTCTACATCTCTCTTTCCATCTCTCTACATCTCTCTACATCTCTTTACATCTCCCTTTCCATCTCTCTACATCTCTCTACATCTCTCTTTCCATCTCTCTACATCTCCCTTTCCATCTCTCTACATCTCCCTTTCCATCTCTCGACATCTCACTTTCCATCTCTCTACATCTCCCTTTCCATCTCTCTACATCTCCCTTTCCATCTCTCTACATTTCCCTTTCCATGTCTCTACATCTCTCTACATCTCTCTACATCTCCCTTTCCATCTCTCTACATCTCTCTACATCTCCCTTTCCATCTCTCTACATCTCCCTTTCCATCTATCTACATCTCTGTACATCTCTCTACATCTCCCTTTCCATCTCTCTACATCTCCTTTTCCATCTCTCTACATCTCTCCACATCTCCCTTTCCATCTCTCTACATCTCTCTACATCTCCCTTTCCATCTCTCTACATCTCCTTTTCCATCTCTCAACATCTCCCTTTCCATCTCTCTACATCTCCCTTTCCATCTCTCTACATCTAGTTTTCCATCTCTCAACATCTCCCTTTCCATCTCTCTACATCTCCCTTTCCATCTCTCTACATCTCCCTTTCCATCTCTCTACATCTCCCTTTCCATCTCTCTACATCTCCCTTTCCATCTCTCTACATCTCCCTTTCCATCTCTCTACATCTCCCATTCCATCTCTCTACATCTCCCTTTCCATCTCTCTACATCTCCCTTTCCTCTCTCTCTCCCATCTCCCTTTCCATCTCTCTACATCTCCCTTTCCATCTCTCTACATCTCTCTTCCCATCTCTCTACATCTCCCTTTCATTCTCTCTCTACATCTCCCTTTCCATCTCTCTACATCTCCCTTCCCATCTCCCTTCCCATCTCTCTACATCTCTCTTTCCATCTCTCTACATCTCCCTTCCCATCTCTCCCATCTCCCTTCCCATCTCTCTACATCTCCCTTTCCATCTCTCTACATCTCTCTTCCCATCTCTCTACATCTCCCTTTCATTCTCTCTCTACATCTCCCTTTCCATCTCTCTACATCTCCCTTCCCATCTCCCTTTCCATCTCTCTACATTTCCATTTCCATGTCTCTACATCTCTCTACATCTCTCTACATCTCCCTTTCCATCTCTCTACATCTCTCTACATCTCCCTTTCCATCTCTCTACATCTCCCTTTCCATCTATCTACATCTCTGTACATCTCTCTACATCTCCCTTTCCATCTCTCTACATCTCCTTTTCCATCTCTCTACATCTCTCCACATCTCCCTTTCCATCTCTCTACATCTCTCTACATCTCCCTTTCCATCTCTCTACATCTCCTTTTCCATCTCTCAACATCTCCCTTTCCATCTCTCTACATCTCCCTTTCCATCTCTCTACATCTAGTTTTCCATCTCTCAACATCTCCCTTTCCATCTCTCTACATCTCCCTTTCCATCTCTCTACATCTCCCTTTCCATCTCTCTACATCTCCCTTTCCTCTCTCTCCCATCTCCCTTTCCATCTCTCTACATCTCCCATTCCATCTCTCTACATTTCCCTTTCCATCTCTCTACATCTCCCTTTCCATCTCTCTACATCTCCCTTTCCATCTCTCTACATCTCTCTACATCTCTCTTTCCATCTCTCTACATCTCCCTTTCCATCTCTCTACATCTCCCTTTCATTCTCTCTACATCTCTCTTTCCATCTCTCTCCATCTCCCTTTCCATCTCTCTACATCTCCCTTTCCATCTCTCTACATCTCCCTTTCCATCTCTCTACATCTCCCTTTCCATCTCTCTACATCTCCCTTTCCATCTCTCTACATATCCCTTTCCTCTCTCTCTCCCATCTCCCTTTCCATCTCTCTACATCTCCCTTTCCATCTCTCTACATCTCTCTACATCTCTCTTTCCATCTCTCTACATCTCCCTTTCCATCTCTCTACATCTCTCTACATCTCTCTTTCCATCTCTCTCCATCTCCCTTTCCATCTCTCTACATCTCCCTTTCCATCTCTCTACATCTCCTTTTCCATCTCTCTACATCTCCCTTTCCTCTCTCTCTCCCATCTCCCTTTCCATCTCTCTACATCTCCCTTTCCATCTCTCTACATCTCTCTACATCTCTCTTTCCATCTCTCTACATCTCCCTTTCCATCTCTCTAAATCTCTCTTTCCATCTCTCTCCATCTCCTTTCCATCTCTCTACATCTCCCATTCCATCTCTCTACATCTCCCTTTCCATCTCTCTACATCTCTATTTCCATCTCTCTACATCTCCCTTTCCATCTCTCTACATCTCCCTTTCCATCTCTCTACATCTCTCGTTCCATCTCTCTACATCTCTATGCATCTCCCTTTCCATCTCTCTACATCTCTCTACATCTCTCTTTCCATCTCTCTACATCTCTCTACATCTCTCTACATCTCCCTTTCCATCTCTCTACATCTCTCTACATCTCTCTTTCCATCTCTCTACATCTCCCTTTCCATCTCTCTACATCTCCCTTTCCATCTCTCTACATCTCACTTTCCATCTCTCTACATCTCCCTTTCCATCTCTCTACATCTCCCTTTCCATCTCTCTACATTTCCCTTTCCATCTCTCTACATCTCTCTACATCTCCCTTTCCATCTCTCTACATCTCTCTACATCTCCCTTTCCATCTCTCTACATCTCCCTTTCCATCTATCTACATCTCTGTACATCTCTCTACATCTCCCTTTCCATCTCTCTACATCTCCTTTTCCATCTCTCTACATCTCTCCACATCTCCCTTTCCATCTCTCTACATCTCCCTTTCCATCTCTCTACATCTCTCTACATCTCCCTTTCCATCTCTCTACATCTCCTTTTCCATCTCTCAACATCTCCCTTTCCATCTCTCTACATCTAGTTTTCCATCTCTCAACATCTCCCTTTCCATCTCTCTACATCTCCCTTTCCATCTCTCTACATCTCCCTTTCCATCTCTCTACATCTCCCTTTCCTCTCTCTCTCCCATCTCCCTTTCCATCTCTCTACATCTCCCTTTCCATCTCTCTACATCTCCCTTTCCATCTCTCTACATCTCCCTTTCCATCTCTCTCCCATCTCCCTTTCCATCTCTCTACATCTCCCTTTCCATCTCTCTACATCTCTCTTTCCATCTCTCTACATCTCCCTTTCCATCTCTCTACATCTCCCTTTCATTATCTCTACATCTCTCTTTCCATCTCTCTCCATCTCCCTTTCCATCTCTCTACATCTCCCTTTCCATCTCTACATCTCCCTTTCCATCTCTCTACATCTCCCTTTCCATCTCTCTACATCTCCCTTTCCATCTCTCTACATCTCCCTTTCCATCTCTCTACATATCCCTTTCCTCTCTCTCTCCCATCTCCCTTTCCATCTCTCTACATCTCCCTTTCCATCTCTCTACATCTCTCTACATCTCTCTTTCCATCTCTCTACATCTCCCTTTCCATCTCTCTACATCTCTCTACATCTCTCTTTCCATCTCTCTCCATCTCCCTTTCCATCTCTCTACATCTCCCTTTCCATCTCTCTACATCTCCTTTTCCATCTCTCTACATCTCCCTTTCCTCTCTCTCTCCCATCTCCCTTTCCATCTCTCTACATCTCCCTTTCCATCTCTCTACATTTCCATTTCCATCTCTCTACATCTCCCTTTCCATCTCTCTACATCTCTCTTTCCATCTCTCTCCATCTCCTTTCCATCTCTCTACAGCTCCCATTCCATCTCTCTACATCTCCCTTTCCATCTCTCTACATCTCTCTTTCCATCTCTCTACATCTCCCTTTCCATCTCTCTACATCTCCCTTTCCATCTCTCTACATCTCTCTTTCCATCTCTCTCCATCTCCTTTCCATCTCTCTACAGCTCCCATTCCATCTCTCTACATCTCCCTTTCCATCTCTCTACATCTCTCTTTCCATCTCTCTACATCTCCCTTTCCATCTCTCTACATCTCCCTTTCCATCTCTCTACATCTCTCGTTCCATCTCTCTACATCTCTATGCATCTCCCTTTCCATCTCTCTACATCTCTCTACATCTCTCTTTCCATCTCTCTACATCTCTCTACATCTCTCTACATCTCCCTTTCCATCTCTCTACATCTCTCTACATCTCTCTTTCCATCTCTCTACATCTCCCTTTCCATCTCTCTACATCTCCCTTTCCATCTCTCTACATCTCACTTTCCATCTCTCTACATCTCCCTTTCCATCTCTCTACATCTCCCTTTCCATCTCTCTACATTTCCCTTTCCATCTCTCTACATCTCTCTACATCTCCCTTTCCATCTCTCTACATCTCTCTACATCTCCCTTTCCATCTCTCTACATCTCCCTTTCCATCTATCTACATCTCTGTACATCTCTCTACATCTCCCTTTCCATCTCTCTACATCTCCTTTTCCATCTCTCTACATCTCTCCACATCTCCCTTTCCATCTCTCTACATCTCCCTTTCCATCTCTCTACATCTCTCTACATCTCCCTTTCCATCTCTCTACATCTCCTTTTCCATCTCTCAACATCTCCCTTTCCATCTCTCTACATCTAGTTTTCCATCTCTCAACATCTCCCTTTCCATCTCTCTACATCTCCCTTTCCATCTCTCTACATCTCCCTTTCCATCTCTCTACATCTCCCTTTCCTCTCTCTCTCCCATCTCCCTTTCCATCTCTCTACATCTCCCTTTCCATCTCTCTACATCTCCCTTTCCATCTCTCTACATCTCCCTTTCCATCTCTCTCCCATCTCCCTTTCCATCTCTCTACATCTCCCTTTCCATCTCTCTACATCTCTCTTTCCATCTCTCTACATCTCCCTTTCCATCTCTCTACATCTCCCTTTCATTATCTCTACATCTCTCTTTCCATCTCTCTCCATCTCCCTTTCCATCTCTCTACATCTCCCTTTCCATCTCTACATCTCCCTTTCCATCTCTCTACATCTCCCTTTCCATCTCTCTACATCTCCCTTTCCATCTCTCTACATCTCCCTTTCCATCTCTCTACATATCCCTTTCCTCTCTCTCTCCCATCTCCCTTTCCATCTCTCTACATCTCCCTTTCCATCTCTCTACATCTCTCTACATCTCTCTTTCCATCTCTCTACATCTCCCTTTCCATCTCTCTACATCTCTCTACATCTCTCTTTCCATCTCTCTCCATCTCCCTTTCCATCTCTCTACATCTCCCTTTCCATCTCTCTACATCTCCTTTTCCATCTCTCTACATCTCCCTTTCCTCTCTCTCTCCCATCTCCCTTTCCATCTCTCTACATCTCCCTTTCCATCTCTCTACATTTCCATTTCCATCTCTCTACATCTCCCTTTCCATCTCTCTACATCTCTCTTTCCATCTCTCTCCATCTCCTTTCCATCTCTCTACAGCTCCCATTCCATCTCTCTACATCTCCCTTTCCATCTCTCTACATCTCTCTTTCCATCTCTCTACATCTCCCTTTCCATCTCTCTACATCTCCCTTTCCATCTCTCTACATCTCTCTTTCCATCTCTCTCCATCTCCTTTCCATCTCTCTACAGCTCCCATTCCATCTCTCTACATCTCCCTTTCCATCTCTCTACATCTCTCTTTCCATCTCTCTACATCTCCCTTTCCATCTCTCTACATCTCCCTTTCCATCTCTCTACATCTCTCGTTCCATCTCTCTACATCTCTATGCATCTCCCTTTCCATCTCTCTACATCTCTCTACATCTCTCTTTCCATCTCTCTACATCTCTCTACATCTCTCTACATCTCCCTTTCCATCTCTCTACATCTCTCTACATCTCTCTTTCCATCTCTCTACATCTCCCTTTCCATCTCTCTACATTTCCCTTTCCATCTCTCTACATCTCTCTACATCTCTCTACATCTCCCTTTCCATCTCTCTACATCTCTCTACATCTCCCTTTCCATCTCTCTACATCTCTCTTTCCATCTCTCTACATCTCCCTTTCCATCTCTCTACATCTCCCTTTCCATCTCTCTACATCTCACTTTCCATCTCTCTACATCTCCCTTTCCATCTCTCTACATTTCCCTTTCCATCTCTCTACATCTCTCTACATCTCTCTACATCTCCCTTTCCATCTCTCTACATCTCTCTACATCTCCCTTTCCATCTCTCTACATCTCCCTTTCCATCTATCTACATCTCTGTACATCTCTCTACATCTCCCTTTCCATCTCTCTACATCTCCTTTTCCATCTCTCTACATCTCTCCACATCTCCCTTTCCATCTCTCTACATCTCCCTTTCCATCTCTCTACATCTCTCTACATCTCCTTTTCCATCTCTCAACATCTCCCTTTCCATCTCTCTACATCTCCCTTTCCATCTCTCTACATCTAGTTTTCCATCTCTCAACATCTCCCTTTCCATCTCTCTACATCTCCCTTTCCATCTCTCTACATCTCCCTTTCCATCTCTCTACATCTCCCTTTCCTCTCTCTCTCCCATCTCCCTTTCCATCTCTCTACATCTCCCTTTCCATCTCTCTACATTTCCCTTTCCATCTCTCTACATCTCCCTTTCCATCTCTCTACATCTCTCTTTCCATCTCTCTCCATCTCCCTTTCCATCTCTCTACATCTCCCATTCCATCTCTCTACATCTCCCTTTCCATCTCTCTACATCTCCCTTTCCATCTCTCTCCCATCTCCCTTTCCATCTCTCTACATCTCCCTTTCCATCTCTCTACATCTCCCTTTCCATCTCTCTACATCTCCCTTTCTATCTCTCTACATCTCCCTTTCCTCTCTCATCTCCCTTTCCATCTCTCTACATCTCCCTTTCCATCTCTCTACATCTCTCTTCCCATCTCTCTACATCTCCCTTTCATTCTCTCTCTACATCTTCCTTTCCATCTCTCTACATCTCCCTTCCCATCTCCCTTCCCATCTCTCTACATCTCTCTCTCCATCTCTCTACATCTCCCTTCCCATCTCTCCCATCTCCCTTCCCATCTCTCTACATCTCCCTTTCCATCTCTCTACATCTCTCTTCCCATCTCTCTACATCTCCCTTTCATTCTCTCTCTACATCTCCCTTTCCATCTCTCTACATCTCCCTTCCCATCTCCCTTCCCATCTCCCTTTCCATCTCTCTACATCTCCCTTTCCATCTCTCTACATTTCCATTTCCATCTCTCTAAATCTCCCTTTCCATCTCTCTACATCTCTCTTTCCATCTCTCTCCATCTCCTTTCCATCTCTCTACAGCTCCCATTCCATCTCTCTACATCTCCCTTTCCATCTCTCTACATCTCTCTTTCCATCTCTCTACATCTCCCTTTCCATCTCTCTACATCTCCCTTTCCATCTCTCTACATCTCTCGTTCCATCTCTCTACATCTCTATGCATCTCCCTTTCCATCTCTCTACATCTCTCTACATCTCTCTTTCCATCTCTCTACATCTCTCTACATCTCTCTACATCTCCCTTTCCATCTCTCTACATCTCTCTACATCTCTCTTTCCATCTCTCTACATCTCCCTTTCCATCTCTCTACATCTCCCTTTCCATCTCTCTACATCTCACTTTCCATCTCTCTACATCTCCCTTTACATCTCTCTACATCTCCCTTTCCATCTCTCTACATTTCCCTTTCCATCTCTCTACATCTCTCTACATCTCTCTACATCTCCCTTTCCATCTCTCTACATCTCTCTACATCTCCCTTTCCATCTCTCTACATCTCCCTTTCCATCTATCTACATCTCTGTACATCTCTCTACATCTCCCTTTCCATCTCTCTTAATCTCCTTTTCCATCTCTCTACATCTCTCCACATCTCCCTTTCCATCTCTCTACATCTCCCTTTCCATCTCTCTACATCTCTCTACATCTCCCTTTCCATCTCTCTACATCTCCTTTTCCATCTCTCAACATCTCCCTTTCCATCTCTCTACATCTCCCTTTCCATCACTCTACATCTAGTTTTCCATCTCTCAACATCTCCCTTTCCATCTCTCTACATCTCCCTTCCATCTCTCTACATCTCCCTTTCCATCTCTCTACATCTCCCTTTCCTCTCTCTCTCCCATCTCCCTTTCCATCTCTCTACATCTCCCTTTCCATCTCTCTACATTTCCCTTTCCATCTCTCTACATCTCCCTTTCCATCTCTCTACATCTCTCTTTCCATCTCTCTCCATCTCCCTTTCCATCTCTCTACATCTCCCTTTCCTCTCTCTCTCCCATCTCCCTTTCCATCTCTCTACATCTCCCTTTCCATCTCTCTACATTTCCCTTTCCATCTCTCTACATCTCCCTTTCCATCTCTCTACATCTCCGTTTCCATCTCTCTACATCTCCCTTTCCTCTCTCTCTCCCATCTCCCTTTCCATCTCTCTACATCTCCCTTTCCATCTCTCTACATCTCTCTTCCCATCTCTCTACATCTCCCTTTCATTCTCTCTCTACATCTCCCTTTCCATCTCTCTACATCTCCCTTCCCATCTCCCTTCCCATCTCTCTACATCTCTCTCTCCATCTCTCTACATCTCCCTTCCCATCTCTCCCATCTCCCTTCCCATCTCTCTACATCTCCCTTTCCATCTCTCTACATCTCTCTTCCCATCTCTCTACATCTCCCTTTCATTCTCTCTCTACATCTCCCTTTCCATCTCTCTATATCTCCCTTCCCATCTCCCTTCCCATCTCCCTTCCCATCTCTCTACATCTCCCTTTCCATCTCTCTACATATCCCATTCCTCTCTCTCTCCCATCTCCCTTTCCATCTCTCTACATCTCTCGTTCCATCTCTCTACATCTCCCTTTCCATCTCTCTACATCTCTCTACATCTCTCTTTCCATCTCTCTCCATCTCCCTTTCCATCTCTCTACATCTCCCTTTCCATCTCTCTACATCTCTTTTTCCATCTCTCTACATCTCCCTTTCCTCTCTCTCTCCCATCTCCCTTTCCATCTCTCTACATCTCCCTTTCCATCTCTCTACATTTCCATTTCCATCTCTCTACATCTCTCTTTCCATCTCTCTCCATCTCCTTTCCATCTCTCTACATCTCCCATTCCATCTCTCTACATCTCCCTTTCCATCTCTCTACATCTCTCTTTCCATCTCTCTACATCTCCCTTTCCATCTCTCTACATCTCCCTTTCCATCTCTCTACATCTCTCGTTCCATCTCTCTACATCTCTATGCATCTCCCTTTCCATCTCTCTACATCTCTCTACATCTCTCTTTCCATCTCTCTACATCTCTCTACATCTCTTTACATCTCCCTTTCCATCTCTCTACATCTCTCTACATCTCTCTTTCCATCTCTCTACATCTCCCTTTCCATCTCTCTACATCTCCCTTTCCATCTCTCGACATCTCACTTTCCATCTCTCTACATCTCCCTTTCCATCTCTCTACATCTCCCTTTCCATCTCTCTACATTTCCCTTTCCATGTCTCTACATCTCTCTACATCTCTCTACATCTCCCTTTCCATCTCTCTACATCTCTCTACATCTCCCTTTCCATCTCTCTACATCTCCCTTTCCATCTATCTACATCTCTGTACATCTCTCTACATCTCCCTTTCCATCTCTCTACATCTCCTTTTCCATCTCTCTACATCTCTCCACATCTCCCTTTCCATCTCTCTACATCTCTCTACATCTCCCTTTCCATCTCTCTACATCTCCTTTTCCATCTCTCAACATCTCCCTTTCCATCTCTCTACATCTCCCTTTCCATCTCTCTACATCTAGTTTTCCATCTCTCAACATCTCCCTTTCCATCTCTCTACATCTCCCTTTCCATCTCTCTACATCTCCCTTTCCATCTCTCTACATCTCCCTTTCCATCTCTCTACATCTCCCTTTCCATCTCTCTACATCTCCCTTTCCATCTCTCTACATCTCCCATTCCATCTCTCTACATCTCCCTTTCCATCTCTCTACATCTCCCTTTCCTCTCTCTCTCCCATCTCCCTTTCCATCTCTCTACATCTCCCTTTCCATCTCTCTACATCTCTCTTCCCATCTCTCTACATCTCCCTTTCATTCTCTCTCTACATCTCCCTTTCCATCTCTCTACATCTCCCTTCCCATCTCCCTTCCCATCTCTCTACATCTCTCTTTCCATCTCTCTACATCTCCCTTCCCATCTCTCCCATCTCCCTTCCCATCTCTCTACATCTCCCTTTCCATCTCTCTACATCTCTCTTCCCATCTCTCTACATCTCCCTTTCATTCTCTCTCTACATCTCCCTTTCCATCTCTCTACATCTCCCTTCCCATCTCCCTTTCCATCTCTCTACATTTCCATTTCCATGTCTCTACATCTCTCTACATCTCTCTACATCTCCCTTTCCATCTCTCTACATCTCTCTACATCTCCCTTTCCATCTCTCTACATCTCCCTTTCCATCTATCTACATCTCTGTACATCTCTCTACATCTCCCTTTCCATCTCTCTACATCTCCTTTTCCATCTCTCTACATCTCTCCACATCTCCCTTTCCATCTCTCTACATCTCTCTACATCTCCCTTTCCATCTCTCTACATCTCCTTTTCCATCTCTCAACATCTCCCTTTCCATCTCTCTACATCTCCCTTTCCATCTCTCTACATCTAGTTTTCCATCTCTCAACATCTCCCTTTCCATCTCTCTACATCTCCCTTTCCATCTCTCTACATCTCCCTTTCCATCTCTCTACATCTCCCTTTCCTCTCTCTCCCATCTCCCTTTCCATCTCTCTACATCTCCCATTCCATCTCTCTACATTTCCCTTTCCATCTCTCTACATCTCCCTTTCCATCTCTCTACATCTCCCTTTCCATCTCTCTACATCTCCCTTTCCATCTCTTTACATCTCCCATTCCATCTCTCTACATCTCCCTTTCCATCTCTCTACATCTCCCTTTCCTCTCTCTCTCCCATCTCCCTTTCCATCTCTCTACATCTCCCTTTCCATCTCTCTACATCTCTCTTCCCATCTCTCTACATCTCCCTTTCATTCTCTCTCTACATCTCCCTTTCCATCTCTCTACATCTCCCTTCCCATCTCCCTTCCCATCTCTCTACATCTCTCTCTCCATCTCTCTACATCTCCCTTCCCATCTCTCCCATCTCCCTTCCCATCTCTCTACATCTCCCTTTCCATCTCTCTACATCTCTCTTCCCATCTCTCTACATCTCCCTTTCATTCTCTCTCTACATCTCCCTTTCCATCTCTCTACATCTCCCTTCCCATCTCCATTCCCATCTCCCTTCCCATCTCTCTACATCTCTCTCTCCATCTCTCTACATCTCCCTTCCCATCTCTCCCATCTCCCTTCCCATCTCTCTACATCTCTCTCTCCATCTCTCTACATCTCCCTTTCCATCTCTCTACATCTCCGTTTCCATCTCTCTACATCTCCCTTTCCTCTCTCTCTCCCATCTCCATTTCCATCTCTCTACATCTCCCTTTCCATCTCTCTACATCTCTCTTCCCATCTCTCTACATCTCCCTTTCATTCTCTCTCTACATCTACCTTTCCATCTCTCTACATCTCCCTTCCCATCTCCCTTCCCATCTCTCTACATCTCTCTCTCCATCTCTCTACATCTCCCTTCCCATCTCTCCCATCTCCCTTCCCATCTCTCTACATCTCCCTTTCCATCTCTCTACATCTCTCTTCCCATCTCTCTACATCTCCCTTTCATTCTCTCTCTACATCTCCCTTTCCATCTCTCTATATCTCCCTTCCCATCTCCCTTCCCATCTCCCTTCCCATCTCTCTACATCTCCCTTTCCATCTCTCTACATATCCCATTCCTCTCTCTCTCCCATCTCCCTTTCCATCTCTCTACATCTCTCGTTCCATCTCTCTACATCTCCCTTTCCATCTCTCTACATCTCTCTACATCTCTCTTTCCATCTCTCTCCATCTCCCTTTCCATCTCTCTACATCTCCCTTTCCATCTCTCTACATCTCTTTTTCCATCTCTCTACATCTCCCTTTCCTCTCTCTCTCCCATCTCCCTTTCCATCTCTCTACATCTCCCTTTCCATCTCTCTACATTTCCATTTCCATCTCTCTACATCTCTCTTTCCATCTCTCTCCATCTCCTTTCCATCTCTCTACATCTCCCATTCCATCTCTCTACATCTCCCTTTCCATCTCTCTACATCTCTCTTTCCATCTCTCTACATCTCCCTTTCCATCTCTCTACATCTCCCTTTCCATCTCTCTACATCTCTCGTTCCATCTCTCTACATCTCTATGCATCTCCCTTTCCATCTCTCTACATCTCTCTACATCTCTCTTTCCATCTCTCTACATCTCTCTACATCTCTCTCCATCTCCCTTTCCATCTCTCTACATCTCCCTTTCCATCTCTCTACATCTCTTTTTCCATCTCTCTACATCTCCCTTTCCTCTCTCTCTCCCATCTCCCTTTCCATCTCTCTACATCTCCCTTTCCATCTCTCTACATTTCCATTTCCATCTCTCTACATCTCTCTTTCCATCTCTCTCCATCTCCTTTCCATCTCTCTACATCTCCCATTCCATCTCTCTACATCTCCCTTTCCATCTCTCTACATCTCCCTTTCCATCTCTCTACATCTCCCTTTCCATCTCTCTACATTTCCCTTTCCATGTCTCTACATCTCTCTACATCTCTCTACATCTCCCTTTCCATCTCTCTACATCTCTCTACATCTCCCTTTCCATCTCTCTACATCTCCCTTTCCATCTATCTACATCTCTGTACATCTCTCTACATCTCCCTATCCATCTCTCTACATCTCCTTTTCCATCTCTCTACATCTCTCCACATCTCCCTTTCCATCTCTCTACATCTCTCTACATCTCCCTTTCCATCTCTCTACATCTCCTTTTCCATCTCTCAACATCTCCCTTTCCATCTCTCTACATCTCCCTTTCCATCTCTCTACATCTAGTTTTCCATCTCTCAACATCTCCCTTTCCATCTCTCTACATCTCCCTTTCCATCTCTCTACATCTCCCTTTCCTCTCTCTCTCCCATCTCCCTTTCCATCTCTCTACATCTCCCTTTCCATCTCTCTACATTTCCCTTTCCATCTCTCTACATCTCCCTTTCCATCTCTCTACATCTCCCTTTCCATCTCTCTACATCTCCCTTTCCATCTCTCTACATCTCCCATTCCATCTCTCTACATCTCCCTTTCCATCTCTCTACATCTCCCTTTCCTCTCTCTCTCCCATCTCCCTTTCCATCTCTCTACATCTCCCTTTCCATCTCTCTACATCTCTCTTCCCATCTCTCTACATCTCCCTTTCATTCTCTCTCTACATCTCCCTTTCCATCTCTCTACATCTCCCTTCCCATCTCCCTTCCCATCTCTCTACATCTCTCTTTCCATCTCTCTACATCTCCCTTCCCATCTCTCCCATCTCCCTTCCCATCTCTCTACATCTCCCTTTCCATCTCTCTACATCTCTCTTCCCATCTCTCTACATCTCCCTTTCATTCTCTCTCTACATCTCCCTTTCCATCTCTCTACATCTCCCTTCCCATCTCCCTTTCCATCTCTCTACATTTCCATTTCCATGTCTCTACATCTCTCTACATCTCTCTACATCTCCCTTTCCATCTCTCTACATCTCTCTACATCTCCCTTTCCATCTCTCTACATCTCCCTTTCCATCTATCTACATCTCTGTACATCTCTCTACATCTCCCTTTCCATCTCTCTACATCTCCTTTTCCATCTCTCTACATCTCTCCACATCTCCCTTTCCATCTCTCTACATCTCTCTACATCTCCCTTTCCATCTCTCTACATCTCCTTTTCCATCTCTCAACATCTCCCTTTCCATCTCTCTACATCTCCCTTTCCATCTCTCTACATCTAGTTTTCCATCTCTCAACATCTCCCTTTCCATCTCTCTACATCTCCCTTTCCATCTCTCTACATCTCCCTTTCCATCTCTCTACATCTCCCTTTCCTCTCTCTCCCATCTCCCTTTCCATCTCTCTACATCTCCCTTTCCATCTCTCTACATTTCCCTTTCCATCTCTCTACATCTCCCTTTCCATCTCTCTACATCTCCCTTTCCATCTCTCTACATCTCCCTTTCCATCTCTTTACATCTCCCATTCCATCTCTCTACATCTCCCTTTCCATCTCTCTACATCTCCCTTTCCTCTCTCTCTCCCATCTCCCTTTCCATCTCTCTACATCTCCCTTTCCATCTCTCTACATCTCTCTTCCCATCTCTCTACATCTCCCTTTCATTCTCTCTCTACATCTCCCTTTCCATCTCTCTACATCTCCCTTCCCATCTCCCTTCCCATCTCTCTACATCTCTCTCTCCATCTCTCTACATCTCCCTTCCCATCTCTCCCATCTCCCTTCCCATCTCTCTACATCTCCCTTTCCATCTCTCTACATCTCTCTTCCCATCTCTCTACATCTCCCTTTCATTCTCTCTCTACATCTCCCTTTCCATCTCTCTACATCTCCCTTCCCATCTCCATTCCCATCTCCCTTCCCATCTCTCTACATCTCTCTCTCCATCTCTCTACATCTCCCTTCCCATCTCTCCCATCTCCCTTCCCATCTCTCTACATCTCTCTCTCCATCTCTCTACATCTCCCTTTCCATCTCTCTACATCTCCCTTTCCATCTCTCTACATCTCCCTTTCCATCTCTCTACATCTCTCTTTCCATCTCTCTACATCTCTCTCTCCATCTCTCTACATCTCCCTTCCCATCTCTCTACATCTCTCTCTTCATCTCTTTCCATCTCCCTTTCAATCGCTCTACATCTCTCTTTCCATCTCTCTACATCTCCCTTTCCATCTCTCTACATCTCCCTTTCCATCTCTCTACATCTCGCGTTCCATCTCTCTACATCTCTATGCATCTCCCTTTCCATCTCTCTACATCTCTCTACATCTCTCTTTCCATCTCTCTACATCTCTCTACATCTCTTTACATCTCCCTTTCCATCTCTCTACATCTCTCTACATCTCTCTTTCCATCTCTCTACATCTCCCTTTCCATCTCTCTACATCTCCCTTTCCATCTCTCGACATCTCACTTTCCATCTCTCTACATCTCCCTTTCCATCTCTCTACATCTCCCTTTCCATCTCTCTACATTTCCCTTTCCATGTCTCTACATCTCTCTACATCTCTCTACATCTCCCTTTCCATCTCTCTACATCTCTCTACATCTCCCTTTCCATCTCTCTACATCTCCCTTTCCATCTATCTACATCTCTGTACATCTCTCTACATCTCCCTTCCCATCTCTCCCATCTCCCTTCCCATCTCTCTACATCTCCCTTTCCATCTCTCTACATCTCTCTTCCAATCTCCCTTTCCATCTCTCTACATTTCCCTTTCCATGTCTCTACATCTCTCTACATCTCTCTACATCTCCCTTTCCATCTCTCTACATCTCTCTACATCTCCCTTTCCATCTCTCTACATCTCCCTTTCCATCTATCTACATCTCTGTACATCTCTCTACATCTCCCTTTCCATCTCTCTACATCTCCTTTTCCATCTCTCTACATCTCTCCACATCTCCCTTTCCATCTCTCTACATCTCTCTACATCTCCCTTTCCATCTCTCTACATCTCCTTTTCCATCTCTCAACATCTCCCTTTCCATCTCTCTACATCTCCCTTTCCATCTCTCTACATCTAGTTTTCCATCTCTCAACATCTCCCTTTCCATCTCTCTACATCTCCCTTTCCATCTCTCTACATCTCCCTTTCCATCTCTCTACATCTCCCTTTCCTCTCTCTCCCATCTCCCTTTCCATCTCTCTACATCTCCCTTTCCATCTCTCTACATTTCCCTTTCCATCTCTCTACATCTCCCTTTCCATCTCTCTACATCTCCCTTTCCATCTCTCTACATCTCCCTTTCCATCTCTCTACATCTCCCATTCCATCTCTCTACATCTCCCTTTCCATCTCTCTACATCTCCCTTTCCTCTCTCTCTCCCATCTCCCTTTCCATCTCTCTACATCTCCCTTTCCATCTCTCTACATCTCTCTTCCCATCTCTCTACATCTCCCTTTCATTCTCTCTCTACATCTCCCTTTCCATCTCTCTACATCTCCCTTCCCATCTCCCTTCCCATCTCTCTACATCTCTCTCTCCATCTCTCTACATCTCCCTTCCCATCTCTCCCATCTCCCTTCCCATCTCTCTACATCTCCCTTTCCATCTCTCTACATCTCTCTTCCCATCTCTCTACATCTCCCTTTCATTCTCTCTCTACATCTCCCTTTCCATCTCTCTACATCTCCCTTCCCATCTCCCTTCCCATCTCCCTTCCCATCTCTCTACATCTCTCTCTCCATCTCTCTACATCTCCCTTCCCATCTCTCCCATCTCCCTTCCCATCTCTCTACATCTCTCTCTCCATCTCTCTACATCTCCCTTTCCATTTCTCTACATCTCCCTTTCCATCTCTCTACATCTCCCTTTCCATTTCTCTACATCTCTCTTTCCATCTCTCTACATCTCTCTCTCCATCTCTCTACATCTCCCTTCCCATCTCTCTACATCTCTCTCTTCATCTCTTTCCATCTCCCTTTCAATCGCTCTACATCTCCCTTTCCATCTCTCTACATCTCCCTTTCCATCTCTCTACATCTCTCTTTCCATCTCTCTACATCTCCCTTTCCTTTCTCTCTACATCTCCCTTTCCATCTCTCTACATCTCCCTTTCCATCTCTCTACATCTCCCTTTCCATCTCTCTGCATCTCCCTTTCCATCTCTATACATCTCCCTTTCCATCTCTCTACATCTCCCTTTCCATCTCTCTACATCTCCCTTTCCATCTCTCTACATCTCCCTTTCCTCTCTCTCTCCCATCTCCCTTTCCATCTCTCTACATCTCCCTTTCCATCTCTCTACATCTCTCTTCCCATCTCTCTACATCTCCCTTTCATTCTCTTTTTACATCACCCTTTCCATCTCTCTACATCTCCCTTCCCATCTCCCTTCCCATCTCTCTACATCTCTCTCTCCATCTCTCTACATCTCCCTTCCCATCTCTCCCATCTCCCTTCCCATCTCTCTACATCTCTCTCTCCATCTCTCTACATCTCCCTTTCCATCTCTCTACATCTCCCTTTCCATCTCTCTACATCTCCCTTTCCATCTCTCTACATCTCCCTTTCCATCTCTCTACATCTCCCTTTCCATCTCTCTACATATCCCTTTCCTCTCTCTCTCCCATCTCCCTTTCCATCTCTCTACATCTCCCTTCCCATCTCTCTACATCTCTCTCTCCATCTCTCTACATCTCCCTTCCCATCTCTCCCATCTCCCTTCCCATCTCTCTACATCTCCCTTTCCATCTCTCTACATCTCCCTTCCCATCTCCCTTCCCATCTCTCTACATCTCTCTCTCCATCTCTCTACATCTCCCTTCCCATCTCTCCCATCTCCCTTCCCATCTCTCTACATCTCTCTCTCCATCTCTCTACATCTCCCTTTCCATCTCTCTACATCTCCCTTTCCTCTCTCTCTCCCATCTCCCTTTCCATCTCTCTACATCTCCCTTTCCATCTCTCTACATCTCTCTTCCCATCTCTCTACATCTCCCTTTCATTCTCTCTCTACATCTCCCTTTCCATCTCTCTACATCTCCCTTCCCATCTCCCTTCCCATCTCTCTACATCTCTCTCTCCATCTCTCTACATCTCCCTTTCCATCTCTCTACATCTCCCTTTCCATCTCTCTACATCTCCCTTTCCTCTCTCTCTCCCATCTCCCTTTCCATCTCTCTACATCTCCCTTTCCATCTCTCTACATCTCTCTTCCCATCTCTCTACATCTCCCTTTCATTCTCTTTTTACATCACCCTTTCCATCTCTCTACATCTCCCTTCCCATCTCCCTTCCCATCTCCCTTCCCATCTCTCTACATCTCTCTCTCCATCTCTCTCCATCTCCCTTCCCATCTCTCCCATCTCCCTTCCCATCTCTCTACATCTCTCTCTCCATCTCTCTACATCTCCCTTTCCATCTCTCTACATCTCCCTTTCCATCTCTCTACATCTCCCTTTCCATCTCTCTACATCTCCCTTTCCATCTCTCTACATATCCCTTTCCTCTCTCTCTCCCATCTCCCTTTCCATCTCTCTACATCTCCCTTTCCATCTCTCTACAGCTCTCTACATCTCTCTTTCCATCTCTCTACATCTCCCTTTCCATCTCTCTACATCTCTCTACATCTCTCTTTCCATCTCACTCCATCTCCCTTTCCATCTCTCTACATCTCTCTTTCCATCTCTCTACATCTCCTTTCCATCTCTCTACATCTCCCATTCCATCTCTCTACATCTCCCTTTCCATCTCTCTACATCTCTCTTTCCATCTCTCTACATCTCCCTTTCCATCTCTCTACATCTCCCTTTCCATCTCTCTACATCTCCCTTTCCATCTCTCTACATCTCACTTTCCATCTCTCTACATCTCCCTTTCCATCTCTCTACATCTCCCTTTCCATCTCTCTACATTTCCCTTTCCATGTCTCTACATCTCTCTACATCTCTCTACATCTCCTTTTCCATCTCTCTACATCTCTCTACATCTCCCTTTCCATCTCTCTACATCTCCCTTTCCATCTATCTACATCTCTGTACATTTCTCTACATCTCCCTTTCCATCTCTCTACATCTCCTTTTCCATCTCTCTACATCTCTCCACATCTCCCTCTCCATCTCTCTACATCTCCCTTTCCATCTCTCTACATCTCTCTACATCTCCCTTTCCATCTCTCTACATCTCCTTTTCCATCTCTCAACATCTCCCTTTCCATCTCTCTACATCTCCCTTTCCATCTCTCTACATCTAGTTTTCCATCTCTCAACATCTCCCTTTCCATCTCTCTACATCTCCCTTTCCATCTCTCTACATCTCCCTTTCCTCTCTCTCTCCCATCTCCCTTTCCATCTCTCTACATCTCCCTTTCCATCTCTCTACATTTCCCTTTCCATCTCTCTACATCTCCCTTTCCATCTCTCTACATCTCTCTTTCCATCTCTCTCCATCTCCCTTTCCATCTCTCTACATCTCCCATTCCATCTCTCTACATCTCCCTTTCCATCTCTCTACATCTCCCTTTCCTCTCTGTCTCCCATCTCCCTTTCCATCTCTCTACATCTCCCTTTCCATCTCTCTACATCTCTCTTCCCATCTCTCTACATCTCCCTTTCATTCTCTCTCTACATCTCCCTTTCCATCTCTCTACATCTCCCTTCCCATCTCCCTTCCCATCTCTCTACATCTCTCTCTCCATCTCTCTACATCTCCCTTCCCATCTCTCCCATCTCCCTTCCCATCTCTCTACATCTCCCTTTCCATCTCTCTACATCTCTCTTCCCATCTCTCTACATCTCCCTTTCATTCTCTCTCTACATCTCCCTTTCCATCTCTCTACATCTCCCTTCCCATCTCCCTTCCCATCTCCCTTCCCATCTCTCTACATCTCTCTCTCCATCTCTCTACATCTCCCTTCCCATCTCTCCCATCTCCCTTCCCATCTCTCTACATCTCTCTCTCCATCTCTCTACATCTCCCTTTCCATCTCTCTACATCTCCCTTTCCTCTCTCTCTCCCATCTCCCTTTCCATCTCTCTACATCTCCCTTTCCATCTCTCTACATCTCTCTTCCCATCTCTCTACATCTCCCTTTCATTCTCTCTCTACATCTCCCTTTCCATCTCTCTACATCTCCCTTCCCATCTCCCTTCCCATCTCTCTACATCTCTCTCTCCATCTCTCTACATCTCCCTTCCCATCTCTCCCATCTCCCTTCCCATCTCTCTACATCTCCCTTTCCATCTCTCTACATCTCTCTTCCCATCTCTCTACATCTCCCTTTCATTCTCTCTCTACATCTCCCTTTCCATCTCTCTACATCTCCCTTCCCATCTCCCTTCCCATCTCTCTACATCTCTCTCTCCATCTCTCTACATCTCCCTTTCCATCTCTCTACATCTCCCTTTCCATCTCTCTACATCTCCCTTTCCATCTCTCTACATCTCTCTTTCCATCTCTCTACATCTCTCTCTCCATCTCTCTACATCTCCCTTCCCATCTCTCTACATCTCTCTCTTCATCTCTTTCCATCTCCCTTTCAATCGCTCTACATCTCCCTTTCCATCTCTCTACATCTCCCTTTCCATCTCTCTACATCTCTCTTTCCATCTCTCTACATCTCCCTTTCCT
Source organism: Oncorhynchus mykiss (assembly GCF_013265735.2). Classification (NCBI taxonomy): domain Eukaryota; kingdom Metazoa; phylum Chordata; class Actinopteri; order Salmoniformes; family Salmonidae; genus Oncorhynchus; species Oncorhynchus mykiss. Next base: position 71,980,428 of record NC_048575.1, on the reverse strand, counting down.
TTCTCTCTACATCTCCCTTTCCATCTCTCTACATCTCCCTTTCCATCTCTCTGCATCTCCCTTTCCATCTCTATACATCTCCCTTTCCATCTCTCTACATCTCCCTTTCCATCTCTCTACATCTCCCTTTCCATCTCTCTACATCTCCCTTTCCTCTCTCTCTCCCATCTCCCTTTCCATCTCTCTACATCTCCCTTTCCATCTCTCTACATCTCTCTTCCCATCTCTCTACATCTCCCTTTCATTCTCTTTTTACATCACCCTTTCCATCTCTCTACATCTCCCTTCCCATCTCCCTTCCCATCTCCCTTCCCATCTCTCTACATCTCTCTCTCCATCTCTCTCCATCTCCCTTCCCATCTCTCCCATCTCCCTTCCCATCTCTCTACATCTCTCTCTCCATCTCTCTACATCTCCCTTTCCATCTCTCTACATCTCCCTTTCCATCTCTCTACATCTCCCTTTCCATCTCTCTACATCTCCCTTTCCATCTCTCTACATATCCCTTTCCTCTCTCTCTCCCATCTCCCTTTCCATCTCTCTACATCTCCCTTTCCATCTCTCTACAGCTCTCTACATCTCTCTTTCCATCTCTCTACATCTCCCTTTCCATCTCTCTACATCTCTCTACATCTCTCTTTCCATCTCACTCCATCTCCCTTTCCATCTCTCTACATCTCTCTTTCCATCTCTCTACATCTCCTTTCCATCTCTCTACATCTCCCATTCCATCTCTCTACATCTCCCTTTCCATCTCTCTACATCTCTCTTTCCATCTCTCTACATCTCCCTTTCCATCTCTCTACATCTCCCTTTCCATCTCTCTACATCTCCCTTTCCATCTCTCTACATCTCACTTTCCATCTCTCTACATCTCCCTTTCCATCTCTCTACATCTCCCTTTCCATCTCTCTACATTTCCCTTTCCATGTCTCTACATCTCTCTACATCTCTCTACATCTCCTTTTCCATCTCTCTACATCTCTCTACATCTCCCTTTCCATCTCTCTACATCTCCCTTTCCATCTATCTACATCTCTGTACATCTCTCTACATCTCCCTTTCCATCTCTTTACATCTCCTTTTCCATCTCTCTACATCTCTCCACATCTCCCTCTCCATCTCTCTACATCTCCCTTTCCATCTCTCTACATCTCTCTACATCTCCCTTTCCATCTCTCTACATCTCCTTTTCCATCTCTCAACATCTCCCTTTCCATCTCTCTACATCTCCCTTTCCATCTCTCTACATCTAGTTTTCCATCTCTCAACATCTCCCTTTCCATCTCTCTACATCTCCCTTTCCATCTCTCTACATCTCCCTTTCCTCTCTCTCTCCCATCTCCCTTTCCATCTCTCTACATCTCCCTTTCCATCTCTCTACATCTCTCTTTCCATCTCTCTCCATCTCCCTTTCCATCTCTCTACATCTCCCATTCCATCTCTCTACATCTCCCTTTCCATCTCTCTACATCTCCCTTTCCTCTCTGTCTCCCATCTCCCTTTCCATCTCTCTACATCTCCCTTTCCATCTCTCTACATCTCTCTTCCCATCTCTCTACATCTCCCTTTCATTCTCTCTCTACATCTCCCTTTCCATCTCTCTACATCTCCCTTCCCATCTCCCTTCCCATCTCTCTACATCTCTCTCTCCATCTCTCTACATCTCCCTTCCCATCTCTCCCATCTCCCTTCCCATCTCTCTACATCTCCCTTTCCATCTCTCTACATCTCTCTTCCCATCTCTCTACATCTCCCTTTCATTCTCTCTCTACATCTCCCTTTCCATCTCTCTACATCTCCCTTCCCATCTCCCTTCCCATCTCCCTTCCCATCTCTCTACATCTCTCTCTCCATCTCTCTACATCTCCCTTCCCATCTCTCCCATCTCCCTTCCCATCTCTCTACATCTCTCTCTCCATCTCTCTACATCTCCCTTTCCATCTCTCTACATCTCCCTTTCCATCTCTCTACATCTCCCTTTCCATCTCTCTACATCTCTCTTTCCATCTCTCTACATCTCTCTCTCCATCTCCCTTCCCATCTCTCTACATCTCTCTCTTCATCTCTCTACATCTCCCTTTCCATCTCTTTCCATCTCCCTTTCAATCTCTCTACATCTCTCTTCCCATCTCTCTACATCTCCCTTTCATTCTCTTTTTACATCACCCTTTCCATCTCTCTACATCTCCCTTCCCATCTCCCTTCCCATCTCTCTACATCTCTCTCTCCATCTCTCTACATCTCCCTTCCCATCTCTCCCATCTCCCTTCCCATCACTCTACATCTCTCTCTCCATCTCTCTACATCTCCCTTTCCATCTCTCTACATCTCCCTTTCCATCTCTCTACATCTCCCTTTCCATCTCTCTGCATATCCCTTTCCTCTCTCTCTCCCATCTCCCTTTCCATCTCTCTACATCTCCCTTTCCATCTCTCTACATCTCTCTACATCTCTCTTTCCATCTCTCTACATCTCCCTTTCCATCTCTCTACATCTCCTTTTCCATCTCTCTAAATCTCCCTTTCCTCTCTCTCTCCCATCTCCCTTTCCATCTCTCTACATCTCTCTTTCCATCTCTCTCCATCTCCTTTCCATCTCTCTACATCTCCCATTCCATCTCTCTACATCTCCCTTTCCATCTCTCTACATCTCTCTTTCCATCTCTCTACATCTCCCTTTCCATCTCTCTACATCTCCCTTTCCATCTCTCTACATCTCTCGTTCCATCTCGCTACATCTCTCTGCATCTCCCTTTCCATCTCTCTACATCTCTCTACATCTCTCTTTCCATCTCTCTACATCTCTCTACATCTCTCTACATCTCCCTTTCCATCTCTCTACATCTCTCTTTCCATCTCTCTACATCTCCCTTTCCATCTCTCTACATCTCCCTTTCCATCTCTCTACATCTCACTTTCCATTTCTCTACATCTCCCTTTCCATCTCTCTACATCTCCCTTTCCATCTCTCTACATTTCCCTTTCCATCTCTCTACATCTCTCTACATCTCTCTACATCTCCCTTTCCATCGCTCTACATCTCTCTACATCTCCCTTTCCATCTCTCTACATCTCCCTTTCCATCTATCTACATCTCTGTACATCTCTCTACATCTCCCTTTCCATCTCTCTACATCTCCTTTTCCATCTCTCTACATATCTCCACATCTCCCTTTCCATCTCTCTACATCTCCCTTTCCACCTCTCTACATCTCTCTACATCTCCCTTTCCATCTCTCTACATCTCCTTTTCCATCTCTCAACATCTCCCTTTCCATCTCTCTAGATCTCCCTTTCCATCTCTCTACATCTAGTTTTCCATCTCTCAACATCTCCCTTTCCATCTCTCTACATCTCCCTTTCCATCTCTCTACATCTCCATTTCCATCTCTCTACATCTCCCTTTCCTCTCTCTCTCCCATCTCCCTTTCCATCTCTCTACATCTCCCTTTCCATCTCTCTACATTTCCCTTTCCATCTCTCTACATCTCCCTTTCCATCTCTCTACATCTCTCTTTCCATCTCTCTCCATCTCCCTTTCCATCTCTCTACATCTCCCATTCCATCTCTCTACATCTCCCTTTCCATCTCTCTACATCTCCCTTTCCATCTCTCTCCCATCTCCCTTTCCATCTCTCTACATCTCCCTTTCCATCTCTCTACATCTCCCTTTCCATCTCTCTACATCTCCCTTTTACATCTCTCTACATCTCCCTTTCCATCTCTCTACATCTCCCTTTCCTCTCTCTCTCCCATCTCCCTTTCCATCTCTCTACATCTCCCTTTCCATCTCTCTACATCTCTCTTGCCATCTCTCTACATCTCCCTTTCATTCTCTCTCTACATCTCCCTTTCCATCTCTCTACATCTCCCTTCCCATCTCCCTTCCCATCTCTCTACATCTCTCTCTCCATCTCTCTACATCTCCCTTCCCATCTCTCGCATCTCCCTTCCCATCTCTCTACATCTCCCTTTCCATCTCTCTACATCTCTCTTCCCATCTCTCTACATCTCCCTTTCATTCTCTCTCTACATCTCCCTTTCCATCTCTCTACATCTCCCTTCCCATCTCCCTTCCCCTCTCCCTTCCCATCTCTCTACATCTCTCTCTCCATCTCTCTACATCTCCCTTCCCATCTCTCCCATCTCCCTTCCCATCTCTCTACATCTCTCTCTCCATCTCTCTACATCTCTCTTTCCATCTCTCTACATCTCTCTCTCCATCTCTCTACATCTCCCTTCCCATCTCTCTACATCTCTCTCTTCATCTCTCTACATCTCCCTTTCCATCTCTTTCCATCTCCCTTTCAATCGCTCTATATCTCCCTTTCCATCTCTCTACATCTCCCTTTCCATCTCTCTACATCTCCCTTTCCTTTCTCTCTACATCTCCCTTTCACATCTCTCTACATCTCCCTTTCCATCTCTCTACATCTCCCTTTCCATCTCTATACATCTCCCTTTCCTCTCTCTCTCCCATCTCCCTTTCCTTTCTCTCTACATCTCCCTTTCCATCTCTCTACATCTCCCTTTCCATCTCCCTTACCATCTCTCTACATCTCCCTTTCCATCTCTCTACATCTCCCTTTCCTCTCTCTCTCCCATCTCCCTTTCCATCTCTCTACATCTCCCTTTCATTCTCTCTCTACATCTCCCTTTCCATCTCTCTACATCTCTCTTCCCATCTCCCTTCCCATCTCCCTTCCCATCTCTCTACATCTCTCTCTCCATCTCTCTACATCTCCCTTCCCATCTCTCCCATCTCCCTTCCCATCTCTCTACATCTCTCTCTCCATCTCTCTACATCTCCCTTTCCATCTCTCTACATCTCCCTTTCCATCTCTCTACATCTCCCTTTCCATCTCTCTACATCTCCCTTTCCATCTCTCTGCATATCCCTTTCCTCTCTCTCTCCCATCTCCCTTTCCATCTCTCTACATCTCCCTTTCCATCTCTCTACATCTCTCTACATCTCTCTTTCCATCTCTCTACATCTCCCTTTCCATCTCTCTACATCTCTCTACATCTCTCTTTCCATCTCTCTCCATCTCCCTTTCCATCTCTCTACATCTCCCTTTCCATCTCTCTACATCTCCTTTTCCATCTCTCTAAATCTCCCTTTCCTCTCTCTCTCCCATCTCCCTTTCCATCTCTCTACATCTCCCTTTCCATCTCTCTACATTTCCATTTCCATCTCTCTACATCTCCCTTTCCATCTCTCTACATCTCTCTTTCCATCTCTCTCCATCTCCTTTCCATCTCTGTACATCTCCCATTCCATCTCTCTACATCTCCCTTTCCATCTCTCTACATCTCTCTTTCCATCTCTCTACATCTCCCTTTCCATCTCTCTACATCTCTCGTTCCATCTCGCTACATCTCTCTGCATCTCCCTTTCCATCTCTCTACATCTCTCTTTCCATCTCTCTACATCTCCCTTTCCATCTCTCTACATCTCCCTTTCCATCTCTCTACATCTCACTTTCCATTTCTCTACATCTCCCTTTCCATCTCTCTACATCTCTCTACATCTCTCTTTCCATCTCTCTCCATCTCCCTTTCCATCTCTCTACATCTCCCTTTCCATCTCTCTACATCTCCTTTTCCATCTCTCTAAATCTCCCTTTCCTCTCTCTCTCCCATCTCCCTTTCCATCTCTCTACATCTCCCTTTCCATCTCTCTACATTTCCATTTCCATCTCTCTACATCTCCCTTTCCATCTCTCTACATCTCTCTTTCCATCTCTCTCCATCTCCTTTCCATCTCTGTACATCTCCCATTCCATCTCTCTACATCTCCCTTTCCATCTCTCTACATCTCTCTTTCCATCTCTCTACATCTCCCTTTCCATCTCTCTACATCTCTCGTTCCATCTCGCTACATCTCTCTGCATCTCCCTTTCCATCTCTCTACATCTCTCTTTCCATCTCTCTACATCTCCCTTTCCATCTCTCTACATCTCCCTTTCCATCTCTCTACATCTCACTTTCCATTTCTCTACATCTCCCTTTCCATCTCTCTACATCTCTCTACATCTCTCTTTCCATCTCTCTCCATCTCCCTTTCCATCTCTCTACATCTCCCTTTCCATCTCTCTACATCTCCTTTTCCATCTCTCTAAATCTCCCTTTCCTCTCTCTCTCCCATCTCCCTTTCCATCTCTCTACATCTCCCTTTCCATCTCTCTACATTTCCATTTCCATCTCTCTACATCTCCCTTTCCATCTCTCTACATCTCTCTTTCCATCTCTCTCCATCTCCTTTCCATCTCTGTACATCTCCCATTCCATCTCTCTTCATCTCCCTTTCCATCTCTCTACATCTCTCTTTCCATCTCTCTACATCTCCCTTTCCATCTCTCTACATCTCTCGTTCCATCTCGCTACATCTCTCTGCATCTCCCTTTCCATCTCTCTACATCTCTCTTTCCATCTCTCTACATCTCCCTTTCCATCTCTCTACATCTCCCTTTCCATCTCTCTACATTTCCCTTTCCATCTCTCTACATCTCTCTACATCTCTCTACATCTCCCTTTCCATCGCTCTACATCTCTCTACATCTCCCTTTCCATCTCTCTACATCTCCCTTTCCATCTATCTACATCTCTGTACATCTCTCTACATCTCCCTTTCCATCTCTCTACATCTCCTTTTCCATCTCTCTACATCTCTCCACATCTCCCTTTCCATCTCTCTACATCTCCCTTTCCATCTCTCTACATCTCTCTACATCTCCCTTTCCATCTCTCTACATCTCCTTTTCCATCTCTCAACATCTCCCTTTCCATCTCTCTACATCTCCCTTTCCATCTCTCTACATCTAGTTTTCCATCTCTCAACATCTCCCTTTCCATCTCTCTACATCTCCCTTTCCATCTCTCTACATCTCCATTTCCATCTCTCTACATCTCCCTTTCCTCTCTCTCTCCCATCTCCCTTTCCATCTCTCTACATCTCCCTTTCCATCTCTCTACATTTCCCTTTCCATCTCTCTACATCTCCCTTTCCATCTCTCTACATCTCTCTTTCCATCTCTCTCCATCTCCCTTTCCATCTCTCTACATCTCCCATTCCATCTCTCTACATCTCCCTTTCCATCTCTCTACATCTCCCTTTCCATCTCACTCCCATCTCCCTTTCCATCTCTCTACATCTCCCTTTCCATCTCTCTACATCTCCCTTTCCATCTCTCTACATCTCCCTTTCCATCTCTCTACATCTCCCTTTTACATCTCTCTACATCTCCCTTTCCATCTCTCTACATCTCCCTTTCCTCTCTCTCTCCCATCTCCCTTTCCATCTCTCTACATCTCCCTTTCCATCTCTCTACATCTCTCTTGCCATCTCTCTACATCTCCCTTTCATTCTCTCTCTACATCTCCCTTTCCATCTCTCTACATCTCCCTTCCCATCTCCCTTCCCATCTCTCTACATCTCTCTCTCCATCTCTCTACATCTCCCTTCCCATCTCTCGCATCTCCCTTCCCATCTCTCTACATCTCCCTTTCCATCTCTCTACATCTCTCTTCCCATCTCTCTACATCTCCCTTTCATTCTCTCTCTACATCTCCCTTTCCATCTCTCTACATCTCCCTTCCCATCTCCCTTCCCATCTCCCTTCCCATCTCTCTACATCTCTCTCTCCATCTCTCTACATCTCCCTTCCCATCTCTCCCATCTCCCTTCCCATCTCTCTACATCTCTCTCTCCATCTCTCTACATCTCTCTTTCCATCTCTCTACATCTCTCTCTCCATCTCTCTACATCTCCCTTCCCATCTCTCTACATCTCTCTCTTCATCTCTCTACATCTCCCTTTCCATCTCTTTCCATCTCCCTTTCAATCGCTCTATATCTCCCTTTCCATCTCTCTACATCTCCCTTTCCATCTCTCTACATCTCCCTTTCCTTTCTCTCTACATCTCCCTTTCACATCTCTCTACATCTCCCTTTCCATCTCTCTACATCTCCCTTTCCATCTCTATACATCTCCCTTTCCTCTCTCTCTCCCATCTCCCTTTCCTTTCTCTCTACATCTCCCTTTCCATCTCTCTACATCTCCCTTTCCATCTCCCTTACCATCTCTCTACATCTCCCTTTCCATCTCTCTACATCTCCCTTTCCTCTCTCTCTCCCATCTCCCTTTCCATCTCTCTACATCTCCCTTTCATTCTCTCTCTACATCTCCCTTTCCATCTCTCTACATCTCTCTTCCCATCTCCCTTCCCATCTCCCTTCCCATCTCTCTACATCTCTCTCTCCATCTCTCTACATCTCCCTTCCCATCTCTCCCATCTCCCTTCCCATCTCTCTACATCTCTCTCTCCATCTCTCTACATCTCCCTTTCCATCTCTCTACATCTCCCTTTCCATCTCTCTACATCTCCCTTTCCATCTCTCTACATCTCCCTTTCCATCTCTCTGCATATCCCTTTCCTCTCTCTCTCCCATCTCCCTTTCCATCTCTCTACATCTCCCTTTCCATCTCTCTACATCTCTCTACATCTCTCTTTCCATCTCTCTACATCTCCCTTTCCATCTCTCTACATCTCTCTACATCTCTCTCTCCATCTCTCTACATCTCCCTTCCCATCTCTCCCATCTCCCTTCCCATCTCTCTACATCTCTCTCTCCATCTCTCTACATCTCCCTTTCCATCTCTCTACATCTCCCTTTCCATCTCTCTACATCTCCCTTTCCATCTCTCTACATCTCCCTTTCCATCTCTCTGCATATCCCTTTCCTCTCTCTCTCCCATCTCCCTTTCCATCTCTCTACATCTCCCTTTCCATCTCTCTACATCTCTCTACATCTCTCTTTCCATCTCTCTACATCTCCCTT